>NW_026919043.1:0-15490 GCF_032062105.1 Saccostrea cuccullata | reverse complement strand
AAGATAAATAATTTTTAATTCCTTTATACTTTATAGATATCTATATTCCCTTACAAACACAAATTACAATTCCTATCTTATTGTTTATTTTCTACTTTTAAACAATGCAAACAAGTTTAAACGCAAAAATTATTACGCTTAAACGCGAAAATTATTGCGATTTAACGCAAAAATATGATTGCGTTTAAACGCAAAAAGTATTGCGTTTAACTGCAAAATTGCTGCATTAAAACACAAAAGATTGCATTTACGCATTTGCGACTGGTCAACAGGGGATGCTTACTCTTCCTTGGTACTTGCCCCCCCCCCCCCCCCCTTGTTCTATTATACTAGACTACATTGTGTGCACTTCAGACAACGAGTAGTTGAACACATATCACTGCAACTGTTCTGTGTTGTTGTTATTAAGGAATAAATCCTTTCTCCGTTTTGCTTCATTAAAACCTGCCCATCATAAGATTAATGTCTTGACATTTCATACCACTTTATCCATCAAGTTCTTCTACAAGCACCTGATGAATTGACAGTGTAACCCCCTACAAATCCCCCCCCCCCATCCCAACTTCTGAAAATTTTTATTAGACACAAAGATTTATCAAACATCCTATGATTTCCGTGTCTATCATTCTTATATTTCAATATCTCATATAGTTTTTTTGGCTTTTTGTTATGATTTAGAGTTTGGTATATAAAGATACTAATTAAGGTAAGAAACGACATCTTGTAAACACATGGTACCTCGCTTCGAGGAATGTTCTGAGTGAATGGAATTAAGGTAAATAAACTTGAATTTAGGGGCAAAAAATTCATTTTGACCGGGTGTGGTTGTCATGGGCTTGTTAAACAATATCTACCTAAAACATCTTGCAAAAAATTCATTGATTATAATGTAGTTACGTAGAAAATGTCCATCGAAGCTTAGTGCCCTACGGGTAAGCAAGATTTTGTTTCTTACCTTTAGCATTTTATATACCGAATAGGATCAATCTCTAAATCTTAACAAAAGTGGAAGCTTATATCAGCTATCAAAATATAACAATGGCTATCCCATCTTTGATGGTTTAGAGATCCGTATTAGTTCTGCTGCTATTTTATATTGTTTAAAGGACTTTTGATATTGAATACTGTTCTTTATCTCTAAACTTTCATCTGGAAACATCTTTAACACATTAACCTATGTATAGAAACATTATTAAAATTATTTTGTAGTTTTGAAACATTGAACTATGCATTTGGATAAAAAGGTGAAGAAAACAAAGATTGATCGTATATATATACAAGCTATACAAATGAATGAATAAACCTTAAAGCATAGAAATTTCACACGTAAAATCAGTTCCCTAAGATAATTAAGAATGCTCTGTTGACCTGTATAATTATTAGTATCAAAATAAGTATTCGAGGGGTGAATAAAAAGTTCGCGAACTACCTCTATATTTACAAAACTGCAATTCAGATCAGAATGAAATTTGGCACGCATAAAGTCATACACATTATGTTATATTTTATGCATATTTACATGTACTCTGATATGTTCACTGCATGTAAATTTCTAGTCAGTCTCAGGGGGATCACACTTGTACCTTTCACCTGTGTACATGTAACCTGTATTGTTTAATATTAGATGATCCCCCTTCATGATTTGTTATACATTTTACTACTAGTATATGTCATTGAATAAAATGACATATTCGACAAAACTGCATATCTGTGTTTGGTTGTTTTTCACTGCACTTTCAGGCTGATATTTCTCATGGGAGGCATAAAACAATATTATCACAGATAATTCAATTTATGCCGCTATGAGAAATATATTATATTTTACACCTAAGGATAATTCTGCATATCCCTACGCAGTCTGCAGGAGATGCGCCCTCATCGCAGCGCAATTATCATAGAACCTTTCATTGCGAAATCGCACCTTATTTTGCTTGACAGAGTTATCCAATCAAAATCCTTGATTTTGTTGCGCCATTTTTGTTAGCCTGGCAGTGCATTGAAGAAAAAAAAACCCACCACCCACCCTTTTTCATTTTTGGGGTTTTTGGTTTTATATTATTTTGCATTTTAGTCCAGATTTGTATTTTTCTAACTAACTTGTCATATGTTTCTTGATTGGCGCAATTGTTTGAACGCCCCCAAAGATTTACTCATTTATGTTATATTTTATGCATATTTACATGTACTCTGATATGTTCACTGCATGTAAATTTCTAGTCAGTCTCGGCGCAATTGTTTGGACGCCTACAAGGATTTACTCATTTATGTTATATTTTATGCATATTTACATGTACTCTGATATGTTCACTGCATGTAAATTTCTAGTCAGTCTCAGGGGGATCACACTTGTACCTTTCACCTGTGTACATGTAACCTGTATTGTTTAATATTAGATGATCCCCCTTCATGATTTGTTATACATTTTACTATATGTCATTGAATAAAATGACATATTTGACAAAACTGCATATCTGTGTTTGGTTGTTTTTCACTGCACTTTCAGGCTGATATTTCTCATGGGAGGCATAATAATTTTTACTGAGCATTTTTTTTAAAAAAACTTGTCTTAATATTATATTCTTCTTTCTCAATTTGAATATAGAATATTCTTAAAGCTGTCTCATTAGGCTCTCAATACAAAAAAAACTCCATAATGCATGTTTACTTTATACGAAGTAAGTAAGTGTTATATTTATGTCCATCTATTACGATTATAAAAATTATATGTATATTGCATATAATATAAGAAAAGTAAATGCTAGAAAATTTTAAATTTTGGAATATACTTGTCTGATTTTTCTTCGGCGATTTTTAAAACGGCATCAGCAAAAACATCAGGAGTTCTCATGACAGCTGAGGGAGTCTGGAGCTTCTCCGTGACAAAGGCTTTAATAGCGGTAGCTGGCCACAAGGAGGATATAGATACCCCTGTGGAGGAAATACAAGGCTCAATAACTAATATACTCATCAGACATTCTTTTAAATATCAGTTATAATCAATACCAATCCTTCATTCCAAAAACTTGAAAATTAATGGCCATTCGTGGTTTTAAAAAAAAAGTTCTTGGACGAGAGTAGCCAAAACAGTATTTTTACGCCGATCTTAAACCCCCGTTCACACAGAGCTGCGATTTATTGTTATATATTCCTTTAATATGCATGTATATTTTTTCATGACTTATTTGGTATGCAGTATCGGCGTTAAATTTATAACAATTTGGCAAATTATGGTCTTCGTAACGACCGTTTGATATAAATGTCCCTACGTCAAATGCGTTGCTAACACGCTTCTACTACGATGTTACGCAGACTGTTGCCGCTGCGTTGCTACTACGACATTGAAGACCATACTACGACGCTACACAGACCTAGATGACTGTACCGCGATGTCGCTAAGGTAGTGCCGATCATATAACGATTGTATTACGCTTCTAGTACGATTTTGGCGATGATGGAAATATATCTTGCAACCGCAGATTTTTGTAGTACGATTTTAGCAATGCGACCGCAGTTTTTTTGCGGACTACCAAATTGTTTACGGGCATTTTCAATTGTAACTGTAACAAGATGTGAAAATTTTCCATTGCAAAAGAACATCAAGTATAGTGTCACCCTGTACATGTAGTTTACACATGATGATTGGTCAAATATAAACGCTATAAGAACAAACTTCTGTCTGATAGGTCGTGATATGACACAAAAATTAAATATCATTGTAATTTTTTCTTCAGGAACTCTAGAGAGATCGTAGTGAGGACGTATACAAACATGTTAAGGTGCTTTTTTGCTTGTGCTGATTCCATAAGCTAATTACCTACTGTAAATAGGAGGTGATACCAGTATTATCCTTCCTGAATTTCTTTCGAGGAAATGCCTGTACGATTACGGCGCTTCTATATGCTCCTTTGACATTCACCTCATGTAAAAGCTCAAACTTTGACAATGTCGTTTCTATAACAGGCTTCCATAAAATAGCTCCTGCGTTGTATACTGCTAAATCAAGTTTACCAAACCTATAACCAACAAACAGACATTCAACAAAAAACAAAAATAAACAAGATGTGTTTGTGAAACACTGATGCCCCCGTATAGCAACATAGCGAAAGTTAAGCTTTCTCAAATGCAGATCAAATATCTTGGTACCTAAAGTAAGGCCTTTTCACAAGAAATACAAATGTGATATATTCCTTTAATATGCATGTATATTTTTTCATGACTTATTTGGTATGCAGTACTGTTTAATGATTTATAACAAAAGGAAAAAAACCTTGATTTTATGTTTGATATAAATTATCTAAAACATAAAACAAACGTAATTATATTTCGTTTTTACAATATAGGTTGTAATTTATACCTGTGCCTTTTAATTCATTAGCAAGACCATGAGTAAGGATGGTCATTCCAATCTTACTTATGCTGTATGGCGTCTTGCCTTTAAAAAATCTGTCAAAACAAACAAATGTAAACTGCCCATTCATTTATTTAATCAATATATTTCAATCAATAAAATATGAAATCCGAATTCAGTAAACAATAGCCCTCATTGATTTTAAAAAAGAAATATTTGTTGAGCAAACACCATAATGGAGTTTTTAATGACCTTGGTGTTTTGACCGGAAGAGGTACATCACTTCAATATCAAAGTGCACTATCTATGTTCCAGATATTAAATATATGTTCTGCATTATTTAAACTTTATCGATTTTAAATTGAAATGGCTATATAGGTAAACGGTGTTTGTCATAATTTCTTGAATTAAAACCACAAAAAATAAATATGTAATTTAAATTTTATTTTTTTTATAAACAAACTAAAGTATACCATGTGTACTTTTTTGTGTGATTCCAATAAGCCAATTACCTACTGTAAATAGGAGGTGATACCAGTATTATCCTTCCTGAATTTCTTTCGAGGAAATGCGGGAGCACCTCTTGTACCATGGTATATGCCCCTCTGACATTCACCTCATGTAAAAGATCAAACTTTGACAATGGCGTTTCTATAACAGGCTTCCATAAAATAGCTCCTGCGTTGTATACTGCTAAATCAAGTTTACCAAACCTATAAAAACAAACAAGAAATTTTTGTGTAAAAGTGGGTCATTTGTCACAAGGAATACACATGTGAAATATGAAAGTCCAACAAAAATGCAAAAATAAAAAAATATTAATACATAAATAAAACAAAAGAAATTAAACATTTTAAAAAAATACAAAAATGTCCTTAATTGGAACCAAATTATATGAGTTTCTTTTTATTTTCCTTTGTTCTTGTACTCTTCTTTTCCTCTGTCCCAAACATTTGTTGAATCAATTTTCTTTAACATAACGTGAGTTTTCACTGTAAATTGGAAATATGGCCAATTTATACGTACTGTTTTATACAGGTGGTCACAGCATCCTGAATGTCACTACTCTTTCTGGCATTGCATTTGATTGGTATTGCAACTCCTCCTTCGCTAGTGATGTCACGCACTACATCATGGATTGAACCCGGAAGTGATTCCTTGGAGACTTCCGTTTTTGCAGCAACGCCCACTGAATAACCATTTCTAGATAAAGTAATGGCAACTTGTTTACCTATTCCTCGGGAGGCTCCAATCACCAAAGCAGACTTCATGTGATTGATAACTGTACGTACATGTAAGAACGTTTCCTAAAAAGCAAATAAAAAATTGCAAAAATACGTGACTCCTAAGATCGCAATATTTGACATATTCAAAGAAATGGGTGATAAAAAAAAATTCTATCAAGATCACAAGCTACTTGTAACATTTTTTGTATCCGTAAAACAAAGTGAATGGGTTCAAGCACATGTAGCTCAAGCTTTGGTTTCTATGAAATGTTTCTAATAAAATGTTTCTAATAAAACGTTATCCATACACCTTTAAAAGTCAACCTCAGGAATTGTTTACTATAAATTATATTTTTCCCTGTTTTTTTTTTTTTTTGGTTTTTTTTTTTTTTACAAACATGTAGGTTCATCCAGGTAACTTATTCAGAGTGTTTGAGTTGTAGAACATATTTTTGTTCACCAGAAATGACAGGATAGCATTAACCTTTATTCTCTTCATACCAGATTGAACATAAAGCTTGGAAATTTTTTCCCACTGAGCCTGGTCTGGGGTTGCACGGCATGCCGGGTTCCAAGAGCTCCAGCCAACACCGTCCCATTGGACATTCAGTATCCGTTGCATGCATGTTGCCTTTGGGCGGCCATGCTTCTTTCTTTCTCCAGGCGTCCCTTGAAGAAGCCGCAGCACAGTTATCCATTAGATCCCTCCTCAGCTATCTCTTCCTTGATGTTTACAGTACCTCCGCCATCCTTGTGGACATTGGCGCCAAAGTATGGGGAACTATTTATTTCTTCGGCTTCACTTGCTTTTTACTGCCAGGCTGGCTTCACTCTTGCTCTTTGCATTTTAGCATTCAGCTTCATCCCAACCTTGGCGAAGCAAGCTGTCTTCCAGTTTTGTCGTCTTGAACATGAGATAGTTTATTATTGATGACAGTAGGACAATGTTATCCCCAAAGTTGAGGTTTTCAAACAAGGTGGTGAAGTCCCATCGAATTCTTCTCTTCTCTGACTGACTTGCATCATCCAGTCTATCATAGGAGGAACAAAAAAGCTGACTTACAGCAACCTTGTTTGACACCGGTCAGGACAAGGAAAGGAGCTGTGGTCTCTTTGTGAACAATCTTAGAACACTAAATGTCTTCATATAGGACTTTGACTAACTAAATCAATTTTTGGGGTATTCTAGATTTTTTTAACGATGGCCCAAAGGTTGTCGCTTCTCACTGAGTCGAACGCTTTCTCAAAGTCCACAAAATGGGCGTACAGAGTAACGAACTACTTGTTAGCTTGCTCCAGGGCGTCCCTGAGAATGAAGATCTGGTTGACAGTCCTTCTCTGAAACCCTGCCTTCTTTTTTTGTATGGTCAACTCTGGTATGTAGCTTTTGATGAAGTTTCAGCTCGGCACTTTTCTGGATTTTGCAGATCATTTCCATTTCTTTTGGCCTCTATTCTTTCTCTTCACTGCTGCTGTTTGCTACTCTGTCCTGTCAGCTACTTTTCAATGTTGTAAAGTTGCTTTTGATTTCCGTTTTGGTTGCTTTCTGTGATCGCTTGGTTTTTCTCTCTGTCATTTTCCCCTTTCCTTCTCTCTCATAATTCTTGTGACTGCAGTGTCTTTTTTATCTCTATCTTAACTCTTTCTGATCTTCTGCTCTCTATCTTTGCCTTGATGCCTTTTTCTTTCGTCCATCATCTTCCAGGTGCCTACACTGACCTAAGACTTGTCTGACGCCGACTTCTTCCTCTGCTGAATTCGCTTGGCAATCTTCTTCTGCTACCACATTTTCTCGAAAACTTCAATTTCTTCTGTTTTCTTTTCTTTCTCACGCAGCCAAAGAATTTTTTTTTTTCATATTTTTGAGCCGCTCCACATCAAATCTGGGTTTCAACTTGTTCTATTCTTGAGTGTGTATACTTCAGGAGGTTGCTGTTGCCATACGCGCCTCTCTTAACTTTGATGTCAAGAACAGATTTCCATTGCCCACTAATGAGAAGGTGGCCAGTCTGTTTCTCCATCCTTGCAGTAGCAAATTACCCGTGCCGCTTTGCGAATGCCTTTATGCCTCGGTAGAATACACAGATATCATGATAGTTGTACGTGCTTTTGTCGTACATATATTAAAACTATCAAAAATGTAATGACAAGTGTTTATTGATTTTTGATAGGCTTAATGATTTCAGAAAAATGTAATTTTTTAAAGATATGTTGGAAAAAAATAGAAATATATGCTCAACTATTAGATTGGTTGTCCTGTTTCAATATTATGACCTAAAGCTAGTTCTAACTGTAGTATTTTCTTCAAAGACACAATAAAGAAATGATGTAGATTTTTTTTTAGGAAGACTGAGTTGAGCCAGCTCCTCCCTCTGTTTTTGTCAACAGAAACAATTAATTATTGTAAATAATTAATATTCACCATGCATGTCAAACTTGGGGGACATTTTCAATAAACTATAATTATATACTAGTAATACAATTTTTCAGCTCCATTAACGAAATAGATAAATTTCATAATTATATGGAAAGTGTACGTTTCGGTTAAATAAAAAATAAGCATGCATATACGTTCTAATAGTTATTTTTTGTTCTTGTTTCCTAATTTCTTACTAAATTAAATTTTTAAAAAATATATTGGTTTAAAATTTTGCCAATTACAAAAGCATTGGATTCATATGAAAAAGATTTACAGCATGAAGGAAAACTTATTCTTCAAAATAAAGGGTTAATTTTATTTTCTTATGATATGACGCCGTAACGGAAATTTGAGTAGTGAATATATACATACATCTAACGTGAAGCAAATTGACGCTAGTCATTTTGACTTCCATTGCCTGCAACAATCAAGGGATGCGTTACAACCAAAATTTTTACTGTAAACAAATCAGTGTAATTTTCAAGGGGGAAATATATTCATTTTGGATTTTAAAATATAAAGTTATCTTTCCTCTCCTACAGGAAAACTCAGCTTTAAAATCATTATAGTTGACATAACAAAAATACATTTGGAATTTACAAGTACAAAGGTCCATTTTAGTGATCAATATAATGCATATATGTAGTTCGGTATATGAAATCCGGGATCATAGCTCCGTTTTCGGTTTTAGCTTTTACATACATATTTACTTTCACTTTCCAATTATTTGGATGTCTCTGCATTATACAAGTCTGGTAAACTTCTTACATAATTTTTGTACCATTTAATTTTACTGAAATATTTACCTTACTCCGCTCAATTCCTCACAGCCTTATCCAGCAATGGTTTATCTTCTCAAGTTTAATATCTAGGATCAAGTTCCGACCCACTGTTCCAAAATTGTAAATGCCGAAACCTCGATGGAAACTATGATCACGACATTTTGTCCCGTTTCTCGATCGCCAGGTATTCGATATTTTTCTATACACAAGCAGTTTCCAAAAGTTGAAGGTCAGATGTCTCAAATGCATGATAAACATGTTTGGTAAATCAACTATTACATACGTTACTATGGTAACAAAGTATTCAAAAGTAAAAAAAAATATTCATTGAATTTTATAAAGTCATACACGTAAAAATCAAGAGCAATTATAGGATGAAATGTGACCAAATATTTGAAAAAAGAGTCTTGAAACATATACCAAGAACAAAATATGATATTTCATTTTGGTTGGCAATGGTTGCCAAGGTTTTAATACCACAGAGAGCCTTCAAAGTAACTCTCTGTATGTTTCAATCTGATCCTATCTTTTAAAAAAGCACATTTCCTCATAATTGATGATCAATTTTTGAAGATGTTGGTGTGCTCTAAGTTTTCCCATTTGAAAAAATTTAGTTTAGATTCTTTAAATAGAGCGTTGCTATGGAAATAAGCAGAAAATATATGCTTAAAAACCTGAAAAATATTTTCTGTCCTTGGATACGTACCCCTAAATGTAGATTCCCAAAACTTTTATGATTGATATTTATTAACAGCTTACCTGACTTTTAATTTTGACTATCATCCAATCTCTAAGTGGATGCAAGAAGTTGGTACACAGGGTTTAATATTAATATAAAGTTCACAAAATCGAACATTTTCCCTTCTTGGTAACCATAGCAACAGTGTTGTTTTCTTCATCAAATTTTATCAATATATGATATTCAACTTCAGTTCTAACAGATAAGTATGATTCAAGCTGAGTCCTTTTATTTGTTTCTTGGTTATATGGCAATTTAATTCTTAATGCAGCGAAAAATAATTCACTTTTAGGCACTGGTACTTTGTTTCCATGGTAACACTGCAAAGTAGCAATTATACCCAATTTTTCTTATGGTTTTGGTGTTGTAAGGTCCTAGGGATGCATATTTGCCAGTCTTGAGTTTTCATGTTTTTCCTCAAGAGAGTAGCATTAACCCAAACTTAGTTACTGGTTTTGCATGGTAACACTGTGTTACCATGGCAACCATAAAAGTTATTTATAGAATAATATTGCTTATACTTATATACTTAAGGTCAAACATTTTCATTGTTTTTCTTAAGTCGTTAATTGAGTTTGAGCATGTAATACCTACCATTAGTGAATTCGGAGTGTTTTTCAGCATATTTCAGCATTTTAAATGTATTCCAAATGTATCCTTGGTTATCACTTACTTAGAGATATATTCTAAACATTTTCTTTGCAGTATAAGTGACATCAAGGTGTCATGTTTTTGTGAGAATGACTTGTTTGCTTTTTCTATTTTTTATTAAGCCACAGTCAAGATTTACAGTGGCTGAAAATCTCGATTTTTCAAACTTTTCCGACTGTTGCCATAGCAACCGAGACACATAGCAACGAAATTTTGTTTGATATTTGTTTCTGGTGTCAAGTACTAAGCATGGGTGAAGTTTCATCAAAATCGGTGACCATGCGTGGCAACGAAGTTTAAGTGGTTACAGAGAATGGCTATTAAGGAAAAAAAATATTAACTGATTTGTAGATCTATGTGTAACTTTCATGAAAAGAAATTAGTCCATGTTTTTTAAAAAAAAATGAAATCAAGCACACAAAATGCATGATAATATTTGCTCGTCTTTGGGCTGGATATTTCATCAATTACACTGATTTATTATCTGTAGCTTAATTAGAAAATCAAAACACTGATTTATATCTAATTTCAACATCAGATGATGGTGTTTTATCGTATTCTGGTTTTTATTCTTCACACAACACATCGAGATACAAACACCGTTTCCGCCCGACCTCCTACCTTTCGGTCTTCTTGTCCTCTGCTGATCATTCAATGACCCAAAATTACTGAAACTACCTTTTAAAAAGTCTCTAATTGACATTCTTTCTTCTGTGAGTCTGATTTATTAACGTAGCTGTCTCTACTGGCGATTTCCCCATTTGAAAACAAAAATGGATTACAGCTTGTCGCAGCGATTTTCCATTTCGACAAATCCTTTCTTCAATGCTTCAGAGTAAAGCAACAATATGTATGATTAAAGTTATTAATGACGTTATTTTATTTTCAACTGAAGGCTAGAAAATTGCATAAATTTTGTTGTTTTTAAATGTTTGGCGATTAGCCGTTTTTTAAGATGATTTTTAATGTGTTTTCACTCTAAGAAAAATACACATTTAAGCGTGACGTTTAGCTGTTACGCTGCTACACCTCCTAGGTTCTAGGTTTTAAAGATCTTTAAAATAAATTCAATCAAACACTATAAAATAAGAATTCCAATGTCTATTAGATTTATATATGTGCATCCTTGGTGTATTATATTTTAAAATATGATGCCAAATATAAAAGATATGGACACTGTGAAAACACTTTTGGATCAACCCTCATAAATCCCCATGCATAAACCAATATTTTTTTTTCCTCAAGCCAAGAAATTTTGACCTCAAAAAATATGTGATTTTACAGTTACTTTACTTATTCTTTTGTGAGAAATTTACCAAACAAGCATTCCACATAGAAAATGTAGGCTAAATAAAAGGTAAGATATATTTTAATGTAACACATATTTGAGAAGTGGTACAAAACAGAAATGATACTTATAAACTCCAAAGACTATTTTGAAAAATGAAATCACACAATTGTAACAAAATTATAGTTTTACATTTTTAGTTCTACAAAATCTTTGAATATCAAAAGAGATACAATTTGTCTTGATAAAAGACACAGAAAAGAAAACAAGAATAGAATAAATGAGTATATGTTTCAACCGATGCTAATCAGTATTTCGTTACATTTGATTAATAAAAGTGAAATATATCAATTTACATTAAGTTTGTAGACAGATTTCAAATTAAGAATTTGATTTTTTTTAATTCTAGCAGATCAATACAATAATTTAAAAATGTGCATGTGATTAAGAAATTTTTAAGATTTTTTCTCTTTCCATATTGTTACACCATGCTTTATTCAGCATCATGTACTAAAACTAAACTTTACAAGATGAAGAGCTCTCTTATGGGGAGATAAGTTTAGCATAAACTGAAATTACTTCTCTTGACATGCCACAGATAAATAAACTAACATTAATTATACTTTTCTATTTTTATGGTAAAGAATGAAAATAATAAAATATTGAATTAACTGTTTCTGATTGAAAGATAAACAGTAACATAGTCACTTTTAACCACAAAAGTCTGGCTACATTTCCGTCCTGTTTGCAGAATCTCCAAAACAGACAAACCATTTGCTCCTGCTTTTGTTAGGCAATTTGCAAGCTGTTTTTGTCCAGGACAATGAATTTTTTTCACTTCTCCAAACTCTGAATTGTTATAATAAATGTCATACACTTGCCTACACTGTTTTTAGCACTTGGTATCCTAAATTTTCTTTCAACCACGTTCTTTGCTACCATGCTTTAACGATTTCTTTTTTTCAATTTTCAGATAGTTCGCCGGGATTTGTTGCATGCTATACGCAAGAAGCGCCCACATCTTGCAGAGAATCGTGAAGCATAAACTGGAGTTACTTACAGTTACATTCTACAGATAAGTAAACTAACACATATTTTGTTTTTAAAGTGTTGATGACTTATACAAAATATTGTTTCTGCCAACTGAGGGGAAAACAATAACAATGTCTTTGAATTAAGAAATATATACACAATTGCGAAGATACCACACATTCAATGTCATGATGATGTATATTTACAATAAGAATCAATCAGAATCTTATTAGAATTATATAATTTGACTCTTTATAATGCTTTCAGTTTTGTGGTTTTTTAAAAAAACATAAAATCTACATTGTCAGTGTTTTATTACACTTTGATGGACCTCGTATATGAGATTAAATATTCTTTTTCGTGTCTCGAACTGTGTAAGTTTTAAAATTATTGATGTCATATTCCATGCACTAGAATCTTTCTCTTATATAACAACGTTCGTCATCGATATTGATGATAAAATAATGAAAAAATTTTAAAAAAAAAAAAAAAAGAAGAAGAAAATGCATTACATATGATTTCAAATAATTGTTGTTATTCATTGAACTTGATAGATATAGAATCTCTTCATTGTTCCCTGATAGTGTTTTAACTAGAAAATCATTAATGTACAATTCTAACTTCAGATGATGGCGTTTTATCTTTACTGGTTTTTCTTCTTCCGACAACATATGGAGACACACAGAGCGGAAGTTGAAAAGACATTTTACAGGGTTTTCTAACGGGACAACTGTCGTCTGTTCTAGAAACTCATCAGGTAGAAACTTTAAGGCGGGAATTAAAAAACTTCACGACGTTGGGAAAAATCTTGAAAAATTTAAAGGGAAACAAGTGACCGCTAGCAAACTGGGCGAAGGTCTCTATAAAGAAATATATAAATATAATGCCATTTGTATTTTTTTATATTTTATCACTAATTACGTCATAAATTATTGAAAAATTTCCCTTTTTTTTTAGGTACAGGGAACAGAAAAATTGTTTACACAAGATGGGGAAAAAAATTGTCCCTCAAAGGCAAATTTAGTTTATTCCGGTGAATATAATTATGTTTGGGTTTTTTTTAGCTGTTAGATGATATGCATTTCTTTATTTCATTTTATGACGTGTTTTTCCTCATTATTCATATAGACAAATGGATAAGGATGGTTATAATAAATCTATAATAAATCTATACATGTAAAACACTTTATAGCATTTTAAAATAACTGATATAAATGTTATATGAAATCAAAGTTTTAAAAATTATAGGATCTGCGGGGGGGCACATTATGCTCATAAAGGAGCAGCTGTAGATCCCCTTTGTTTGCCAAGAGATCCAGAGTGGGGGATTTACAGGGTAAATGATGGAGATAAGGCATATGTATACGGAGCAGAATACGAAAAACACTACAAGACTCACTATACCTCACTCCAGTCCCATGACGTACCGTGTGCTGTCTGCCTTGTTCAAAATAGGTCTGTTGTGAAAATGATTCCAGGTGAGAGATTAAAAATTATTTACCTTAAACTTGGTTTGTTGTATTTTCTGATTGTATTTTAAAGTCAAATATACTAGCTTGTCAAATCATCTGTGATGTCACAAAAAAAATTTCATATTGTGAAAAAGTAAATATGGGGACATTTCCCATAATGTCTTCTGGTAAAAAGCATCATAGCCATGGATAATCACATGCATTTTTAGTGGGACTTTTATATGAGTCGAATCATAACAGTGCAGCCATAAGTGATCAAAATCATGTCTGAGATCAAGGTAAAAAATAAAATGAAATTCTAAGAATAACAATTAAACCAATGATTTATAAGTCGTTTAAATTGTCACAAAATAATTCTTTAAACAATAATTATAACCTTTCTTTCTGTAATATAGACATTTATTTAATCTTAGCATACAATATTATATAGCTGAAATAACTTTAGCTGACCCAAGATCAATATCAAAGCTTAACAAAAATTATTTGACATGTCTAATGGCTTTTGAACTAACTTAAAAGAATCTGAAAACAGCGCATCAATAAAATTGTGAAAAATTTTAAAGAAATGCCTACATTACATCTTTTTTTTGTTATAGCGAGAAAAACCTGTTACAAGGGATGGAACCTGGAAACCAGGGCTACCTAATGGCTGGGTATTATAATCATAATGCTGGTAAACTTACAAGTGTGTAGACAAGGATCCTGATACCTTGCATGGCGGTCAAAGTAAATTATATGGCAACCTATTTTATTTTGTAGAAGGTCATGTGGTTCATTAAAATGTCCACCTTATGTTGAGGGAAGAGAAATATGTTTGTTGTTTGTTCCAAAAAATAAAGAATTAACACAAGGAGTGTTTTACTTTCATTTATTGTTATATTAATTCTATATTCATTTTTTATAAATTGTTTTTGTCACACATTTATCTATTTATTTTTATTTCAAAATTTCTGCTGTACAAATAAGTTGTTCCGCTAAGATAATGTTGAACCATTAGTTTACCTAAAGTTAGAATTTAAAAAAAGGGAAAAAGACTACATGTATATAAAGTTTTTAATTACTTCGGCACAATTATTGCCGTGTAGTAACTGACAAAACTTTATATTCAGAGATAATGTTATAGGACTGAATGGAATATAAAGGCAGAAATAACCAGATATGGGATATATAAGGTGTGTTTAAAAAATTTTGTTCCATAACGAAATTTTTTTTTTAAAATTTTACAGTAGTGTTTAACTTTATAATTTATGTAATCACAAGATCGTGCTTTCGATTTATAGCAATGAATTTTTAACAGGAAATTAAGGATTTTTCCATATAAAAATATTTAACCATGTTCAAAAAATTCAAATGACAAAAGTGCTTATCATTTTGTGTAAAAATGTAGGATTATTTACTTTTGTTTCTTCACAGCTTATCTTACATTATAAAAAACTGATGATGTTAGGTAAAAGAAAGATTATCACTTTTCCAAAGAATAGGTTTGTCATATTGGAATTTATGTTGACTTGATAAGTTTTGCATGGCTATTTG
>NW_026919042.1:0-15212 GCF_032062105.1 Saccostrea cuccullata | reverse complement strand
TTTATTAGATACCAATGATTATTAGCATGATAAAATGAGAAGTGATCTGTGGTGTCTTGCAATGATGGCAAAAGCCTTTTACACTATGTATTATAAAATATATAACGGAAAAAAGAAGACAAAAAATACCAAACAAGTATAAAAATCATGACAATTTCTCTGAATGCCTGGATACCTATCGTTTTTTTTAACCTTAAATATATTAGCTGATCAGTTTGAATTAAAAAATGCATTGCTAATATTCCAATTCGCTTTTTCTGCAAAAATATTGGAGATTTGAAAATTTTCACTATATATTATGATTAACTTTAATCTATAACTTTAAAGAAATATTATGGATAAATTTACTTAGTTTTGTTGATTCAAAGATACTTTTATGAGTATTTCTGATTACTTAACTGCTTTTTTTTTTTATACCTGAGGATCGGACTACCTTAAGATAATAGAAAAGGTTGGATTAAGTTATATAGAAAGATGTGCATGTCCGAGGAAAATTTCTTTTATTTTAAAGCAATAAGTTTTCGATACCTCGGTTACCCATCAACTGGTTAATTTCTTTCCATAATCCTTTCAAAGTGAAACCTTATCTTATCCTCCTTCAATGAGTAAAAAGTCTGTAAAACAGTTTGTCTGTGTTGCCACCTTTGTGACGTTTAATAATTTGTTTGAAATTCTCAAAAGTATTATTAATAATGACATATAATTTTTAGCAGACACAAGTTTAAAGATGAGAAATAAAACCAATTTTGTAAAGGGAGATAATCCAAATTTACAGTAATTACCACTTAGATTTAACAGAAAAATCATGAAAATGGGTCTGAAAATTTTGGTCAGATTTTGAATGGTCAATTTTCCCCTCCCTACCACGGTAAGACATGGAACAAAATTAACATTACAAAGCACAGCTATACAGTATTTCAGACTTTCACATTCAAGGAACACTTATTTATTCAATAAAAATTTTTAAGTAAACTTAAATTTTTATATGGCTATTGTTATTATTTCATTAAAGTGGCTTACAAACAACAATTTTTCAATCCATGATTAAATGCGGTTTACTAGATGTTTATATTTCATTTTTAGCTCACCTGAGCTGAAAGCTCAAGTGAGCTTTTCTGATCACATTATGTCTGTAGTCCTCTTCCTTTCTTCTGTAAACTTTTCACATTTTCGACTTCTTCTCATGAACCACTGGGCCAATTTTAACGAAACTTGCCACAAAGCATCCTTGGGTGAAGGGGATTCAAGTTTGTTCAAAATAAGGGCCAAGCCCTCTTCCAAGGGGAGATAATTATGAATTAATGAAAAATTAATGGTATCTTTTAAAAAACTTCTTCTCCAAACCACTGGGCCAGGAGAGATGAAACTCATGTGGAAGCATCCTAAGGTAGTGTAGATTCAAATTTATTCAAATCATGACCCCCAGGGGTAGGGCGGGGCCACAATGGCCGACCAAATTTTTAAATAGAAAAATATAGGAAAATTCTTTAAAAATCTTCTTCTCAAGAATGACAAAGCCATAATTGATCATATTTATATGGAAACATCCTCAGGTAGTGTAGATTTAAGTTTGTTCAAATCATGACCCCCAGGGGGAGGGCGGGGCCACAATGGCCGACCAAAGTTTTACATAGAAATATATAGGAAAATTCTCTAACAATCTTCTTCTCAAGAATGACAAAGCCATAATTGATCATATGCATATAGAAGCATCCTCAGGTAGTGTAGATTCAAGTTTGTTCAAATCATGACCCCCGGGGTAGGGCGGGGCCACAATTGCCGACCAAAGTTTTACATAGAAATATATAGGAAAATTTTTAAAAAGCTTTTTCCCAAAATAGCAAAGCCATGATTAGTTATGGGACTACCTTTTGATTTAAACTTTTTTAACAATAAGCCAATTTCTACTTTTTCCTAGCCACAGTGTTCAGGTGAGCGATGTGGCCCATGGGCCTCTTGTTTATATTTTATATTTCATCACAGGTAAGTGATAAAGATCAACTTACACATTATTTCAACTAAATTACAAAACTTGAAATGTGCAACAAAAGCCTTTTTAAGCATAACAATACTCATTGAACCTAAACGTCAAATTTTTTTGGGAAAAAGCAATTTTTGGTCAATTTACCGGAAGGGGGGGGGGGGGGATGTCACATCATCCTTTAGTTCTTCCATTTCCTAAAGCAAGGTTTCTTTTAAAATTCAAGATACAGGTATAAATCTTTTTCAATTGATTCGAATCGCAAGAGAAAACGTATGAACAATATATAAAACGAGATAATTGATTGACATGTGGAAACAAGTTGATATGAAACAAGAATATCAGCAGCCGTTTAAAATCATTATTTCGTAAGTTTTATGGTGATACAATGGTCTTGTCAGCAAAAGCAAATTGTCATTGAGTCAAATGCTGGCTGACGTTTTCCATCTAAATGTTAAGCCATTATTAGTGCACTGAATTGATGACGGATTTTTTCGTTATCTCCGGATCATGACAAGGAGCACACGGCGGGTGTAACCGATCGGCAAGGGATGCTCACTCCTCTATGACACCTGTTCCTACTTCTGATGTTTTGCAGGTACGTTTTTGGTCTGCTCCTGTTTTGTATTGTTTTATGGACTTATTTGATCTCAATACTGTTTGTTACCCCTATATGTTTCAATTTTTTTTAAATGATGCAAAACAGTATATTTGAATGCTGTCAACAATAAAACATGAACATGCCTCTTGATCGGAAAAATAAAACATGTTTTACAATTTTCAGAACCATGTTTTTCAATATGCATGTAATTGCATATTTTGTATAAGACTTTGTGATCTATAAAAAGGAAAACCAGGGTTTAAAAAACTTTTCCCCGAAGAATACAGATTTCCTTCATTTTCTAACATTTGTAGATTCTTTTAATATAATTCTTTTAATATAATGTTTCATTCGGCATTGCGCATGCATGTATGGGAGGTTATATTGCTAGGTACTAGAACTACACATGTAAACAAATTTCATAAGCAAACCTGAATAATTCACCCAACGTAAAAACAAATTTAAACTAGATGCTGTCATGAGACAGTAATACCCGCACTAAGGTGTTTGCCTCTAAATACACGCCCCTTTACATATTGGGGGTTTCCCAAAGAAATAGTCAAAACAATTCTATAATTTACATGTATTCATCAAATTGAGTATGAAATTCTCAGACCATGTGACCTATAACTCAGAACCTTTTATATTTATTACATGTTTAATTCATTATATACCAGTCTGAATTTTATTAATGATGTAAATTCATGCACGGTATATTTAGGGGGGGGGGAGTAGGACCCCCCTGGAATTTACAAGGTTAAAAAATGTATATACTAAAACAAGGAAAAAGTTACAATGGACCCCCCTTTGGAAAATGCCAATCCCCACCCTGGTAAACACGAATATGTGTAAAATAAGTATGGAAAAATTTAAACATTTAGGCAATAGGAGTCACCACTACTCCCACCCCACCCCCACGATATATCATATGGTTTTTGACGTTTGGGTGAGATTTACTTTAGGTTTTTTTTTTTTTGATTGTCAATTTAGGGGTTAGGATTTTTTTTTGTCTGTGGTGGACCCCCCCCCCCCCGGAAAAATTTTTGGATCCGCGTCTTAAATTAGATTTTGATATATGTTTTGCTCATAATAGGAAATATTTAAATTTACTACCCCCCCCCCCCCACCCCATTCGACACCACAATCACACAGCACATACTTTTTGGAATAGGCTAGAAATGGTTTGTTAAAATTTAATATCGTTTGTTATGAATTAATTTAAAATTTGTTCTTGTACTGCATATGAACATGTAAATTTCTACATCACATCACGTTGCGTCACCCATTATCATATTTATAGATTAAACATCATTTGGTACACCTCGGCTGATTCCCACTTCATCTGATAAGGTGATGGAATCGACGAAGGTTCGCCAAAATGGCACATGGTTGCAGTCTGGTGTGCATTGGATTAATTCATTTTGAGTTATAATTGGATTTATATTTCATGAAGTTGAGACACAGGGAGTCGGTAAGTAGAAGTTTTAGTATAGTGGGGGGTAAAATACACCCAAACTATTAGGTTAAAGTTTAAAAAGGGTGAATGATCATCGCATTCCACACTAGACGAATTTCATATTGTGAAGTTATCTCCCGTTGTCGATGTGACATTCAGTTACTGCCCAATACTGGTGCGGATCCAGAATTTTTTTCGGGAGTAGGGAGGGGGGTTCACATCTCAGTCAAAAATTTCCAGCCCAGAATTTCGTGACAAGCAGGAGAAAAAAAATGAAAACAAATAAAAAAACAATGATAGTGAGGTCAATGTTTTCTAAGTTTATAGGGAGAGGATGTCAAGAGTCATTTTTTACTTGCTACAAGTATATAGTCTTGTTTAAATAACAAAGCAAATGCCAGATGGGGGGGGATGGGGGGGATTCCAATCTTCCTACCAACTTCCTGTCCCTGAAATAACAATGTATTTTGTTATTCCAGTTAAATAGTATATTTTTTTCCATTTGACTAATTATTATACATATTTTGTTTCTTGTGTTTAAAGTATGTCTGTCTATAAGTCTGCAGAAATTAAATCCTAGCTAGCTTGCCCATAAGTTTTAAGTGGGATTGACTATACAAATAGCTTCCACATTTTATAGGTTTATTTCTTGTGACAATTAAGACCTTTTATTTGGGTACCATTAATTTTTACCTCTGATCGCTTGACATTGGATACACATACTCTGCCTAAATTTTGATCAATAGGTGCTAGGGCTTTCATATCATGACATATTGTATTCATTGTGAACTGTCAACAGGTATAAATATGTTTGACCTTGACCCTCAAGTTTGAACCACTTAAACAAAAAAATTAACCTTGGCAATTAACTTTTGAACAGGAATTACTAGGGATTTCTTTATTTCACATATGCATTCCTTGTGACAAGACTTTCTTCTGATACTTACAATTTGAACCCTTTGACCTTGACCTTTGATTTTGACATATATTTGAGAAACTTCAACCTTCGCCATAGGCTTCCATACTGGGACATCAGTGTTTCACAAACACATCTTATCTTCATTATTATTTGGTGGTGTCTCCATATGAGGGAAGATGTATTCACAACAAACAAACAAATCACTAAAGAAAATATAAAACATGAATATGTTGGTCATGCATATCTCTGCAGGAAAAAAAACAGCTTTTCAAATACTCCAACCATATTGTAACCCTTTCAAAACACTCATTTGAGCTTTTTTTGTTTCCTTAGCATATAATGTCTGTCGTGACGTGTTGTCTATCTGTTTGTCTGAAAACTTTTTACATTTTTAACTTCTCTAGAACCACTGGGCCAATTTTACCCAATTCATATAGAAATATGTACATTTGTATGTCAGACTCAGTCCATCTGTCTCAATAAATTTAACCTTGGTTATCACGGTCATATCTACTGAATGAGAAGAGACATTCATATTAAACTTATGTATTAGTATATTTACCTGTGAGAATAGCATGGTTTTTTTTTTTTTTACATGTGACCTAGAAGTTTGACCAACTTGCAAAAAAATTATCATTTTGAAAGAGAAAAGTTAGGGCATTCATATCATAATGCATGTATATTATTACCTGTGATAAGACCTTTCCAAATGAATCATGACTTTTACACTGTGACCTTGACCTTGAAGCGATCAAGCCTAACCTACTTTTCAAAAATGTTGCATTTGCTTATAACTTTTGATTAAGATGAGATATGACTCTCACATTTGACATGTACATAAATTACTCATAAGAATTCAAGGTGTTTCCCAGCATGCGATGTTTTTTATGCACCCGAATTTTTTGGGCGCATATTGTTTTTGTCCTGTCTGTTTGTCTGTTTGTCTGTTTATCTGTTTGTCTGTTGTCAACTTTAACCTTGGCCAAAACTTTTGAACCATAAGAGATAGAGACTTCATATTTGGTATGCATACTCCTCTAATAAAGTTCTTTCAAATGACATCAAGGTCAATGACCTTGTGACGTTGACTGTGACCTATATGCTAAAAATAGGTTTTTCAACTGTTTGTCATAACTTTTGAACCATAAGAAATAGAGACTTCATAATTAGTATGCATACTCCTCTAATAAAGTTCTTTCAAATGACGTCAGGGTCAATGACCTTGTGACCTTGACTGTGACCTATATGCTAAAAATAGGTTTTTCAACTGTTTGTTATAACTTTTGAACCATAGGAGATAGGGACTTCATATTTTGTATGCATACTCCACTAAAAAGTTTTTTTCAAACAACACCAAGGTCAATGACCATGTGACCTTGACTGTGACCTTTATACTTAAAATAGCTTTTTCCACTTTTTGCCATAACCTTTGAACCATAGAAGATATGGACTTCATATCTGGTATGCATACTGCACTAATTAAGTTCCTTCAAATGACATCAAGGTCAATGACCTTGTGACCTTGACTGTGACCTATATGCTAAAAATAGCTTTTTCCACTTTTTGCCATAATGTTTGAGCCAAAAGAGATAAGGACTTCATATTTAGTATGCATACTCCACTAATAAAGTTCTTTCAAACAACACCAAGGTCAATGACCATGTGAAGTTAACTGTGACCTTTATACTAAAAATAGCTTTTTCTACTTTTTGCCATAACTTTTGAACCATAGGAGATAGGGACTTCATATTTAGTATGCATACCCCACTAATTAAGTTCTTTCAAATGACACCAAGGTCAATGACCTTATGACCTTGACTGTGACCTATATGCTAAAAATAGCTTTTTCAAACTTTGTAGCCGCCGGGTGCATGGTGTTTCACAAACACATCTTGTTACCCCTTGACGTTGATGTTTTACATAATTTTCAAAATATTTAACTCTCCTTAAAGATGATTATGCTTCTGAGTAACATTAAGGAAGACTTCAAGGAAGACAGGGCTTTTTGCATAAAAAACGTCATTTTTCAACCCACATTTGACCCCCGGGGCAAAATTAAATTCCAAAACCTTACTGCACATCTACATGACACCACCAACCATCTCCCAAAAGATGATTAGGCTGCTGAGTAAAATGTAAGAGGAGTTCAAGGGAAAACAGGGCTCTTTATATGAAAAACATTATTTTTCGACCCCCATTTGATCCCCCGGGGCAAAATCAAAATTCCGAAACCTTACTGCACATCTACATGACACCACCAATCATCCCCCAAAAGGTGATTTGGCTGCTGAGTAAAATGTAGAAGGAGTTCAGGGAAGACGGAACTTTTTGCACAAAAAAACGTCATTTTTCGACCCCCATTGACCCCCCGGGGCAAAATCAAAATTCCGAAACCTTACTGCACATCTACATGACACCACTAATCATCCCACAAAAGATGATTAGGCTGCTAAGTAAAATGTAAGAGGAGTTCAGGGAAGATGGGGCTTTTTGCATAAAAAAACGTCATTTTTTGACCCCAATTTGACCCCCGGGGCAAAATTAAAATTTCCGAAAACCTCCCTGCATATCTACATGACACCATCAACCATCCCCCAAAAGGTGATTTGGCTGCTGAATAAAATGTAGAAGGAGTTCAGGGAATACGGGACTTTTTGAACAAAAAACGTCATTTTTCGACCCCCATTTGACCCCCCGGGGCAAAATCAAAATTCCGAAACCTTACTGCACATCTACATGTCACCACTAATCATCCAACAAAAGATGATTAGGCTGCTAAGTAAAATGTAAGAGGAGTTCAGGGTATATGGGGCTTTTTACATAAAAAACGTCATTTTAAAAGACCCCATTTAACCCCCCAGAGCAAAATTAAAATTCCGAAACCTTACTGCACATCTACATGACACCACCAACCATCCCCCAAAAGATGATTTGGCTGCTGAGTAAAATGTAAGAGGAGTTCAGGGAAGACGGGACTTTTTGCAAAAAACGTCATTTTTGGACCCGTTTGACCCCCAGGGGCAAAATCAAAATTCTGAAACCTTACTGCACATCTACATGACACCCCCAACCATCTCCCAAAAGATGATTAGCCTACTGTGTAAAATGTTAGAGGAGTTCAGGGAAGACAGGGCTTTTTGCATAAAAAAAAGGTGATTTTTCGACCCCATTTGATCCCCCAGGGCAAAATCAAAATTCCTAAACCTTACTGCACATCTACATGACACCCCCAACCATCTCCCAAAAGATGAGTAGCCTACTGTGTAAAATGTAAGAGGAGTTCAGGGAAGACGGGGCTTTTTGCATAAAAAACGTCATTTTTCGACCCCCATTTGACCCCCCGGGGCAAAATCAAAATTCCGAAACCTTACTGCACATCTACATGACACCCCCAACCATCTCCCAAAAGATGAGTAGCCTACTGTGTAAAATGTAAGAGGAGTTCAGGGAAGACGGGGCTTTTTGCATAAAAAACGTCATTTTTCGACCCCCATTTGACCCCCCGGGGCAAAATCAAAATTCCGAAACCTTACTGCACATTTACATGACACCCCCAACCATCTCCCACAAGATGAGTAGCCTACTGTGTAAAATGTAAGAGGAGTTCAGGGAAGACGGGGCTTTTTGCATAAAAAACGTCATTTTTCGACCCCCATTTGACCCCCCGGGGCAAAATCAAAATTCCGAAACCTTACTGCACATCTACATGACACCCCCAACCATCTCCCAAAAGATGATTAGCCTACTGTGTAAAATGTAAGAGGAGTTTAGGGAAGAAAAGTGTGACAGACGGACGGACGGACGGACGGACGGACGGACGGACGGACATGAGTAACAACAATATACCCGAACTTTCTTTAGAAAGTGCGGGTATAAAAATGTAATTTCAAAGAAAGTGTTCTTCAGCCAAGAACATATATACCAGTAGATGAATTATGCTAAAGCAAATCTTTTGTAACATTCAATAGAGAAAAGATATAATAATAAACTAAGGTTTAAAATGTTTCATACATGTATATGTAAATCAACATGCTGGAATCACTTCTTTATCCGACTTTTATAGGCATTACATTGATAACTATTCTGAAGGTTTCTCCATTCGATGAATATATTCCAGGATAAATTTTTCTTCGTCCGTATGCAAAGCACTTGACAACTGAACATATACTGTTTCTCTATCTTTTATCTTGATGAAGTTATGAAACATTATATCATCCATTATTATTTTAACGATTCCTGTTATCGTTAATTTTCCCAAGACTTTCTCTGCATGTTTTAAAACCGAAAGCCTTTTATTTTCCAAAGTGTAGAATTTATTTTCATACTCCATTATATTCAGCTCATGACTGCACATTCCGGAAGTGAACACTTCAATTAATTCTTTTGTTATTGATCTTTCTTTGAACATACTGGTTATAGGATTTTTAGTGTAATAGATATTTGACAGAGAAACATTCACCCTTTTCTTTCTTTGTAGGTAAACCATTCAGTGTAATAAAGCTCTTCCATTTGTAACCACTTATTCCGTGTAAAGGTTTCACAGAATCATGAAGTTGATAAACTGAAATGTTCGTAGGTCTTGGAATAATTGTACCGGAAATTTGTACACTGCCAAAAAGTCTATAAAGCATTTGTAACAATAACAATTCCAGTACTTCTTTCGAATAAAATTTTTCTTTGTATTTAAACACCTGCATTGACATGGTCCTGAATGATGTAGTATTGATGCAATTATCTAACCACTTTCCTAAAAGCTTTCCCTCAACTGATGATAAATAAATATTACCGGCAAATCTGATATCTAATGGATTCAAAATGATAGGTGCCCCAGAACTTTTGGCAAGGGAATATTTTACTTTTCCTTGAAGAGAAGCAGATTCTACAGGGTATTCAATGGAACTATAGGCATCGCATATTGACAAGTCAGTTTTTGTAAAAGTATTACTTCCTAGGGAACAAAGTTTTGTGCCCACACTTTTCTGCCTAACCTTTTTAGACATATTACTTTCTCTCAGTGAACGATGCACAGCTCTACTTTTGGGCAACGAATCATTTGGAGTTTTCTGGTAGTTTACAGCGCTTCTTGGTCGTTTTACTCTGGTTTCCGAGCTTGATTGTGTTACTCTGGTTTCCGAGCTTGGTTTTAATACTCTGGTTTCCGAGCTTGGTTGTATTACTATGGTTTCCAAGCCTGGTCGTATTACTCTGGTTGCTGCGTTTAAACTGCCGCTGGATTGTTCTTTCTGTGTGTAATTTTGCTTCAAAACACCAGACGAGACTCGTTTAACTTCATTTGACTTTTCCGATGACAAATATTTTTTCGAGTCCTTATAACCATACTTTGAATGTAAAATAGGGAGATCATCAAAAGATGAGGTTGTTGCAGAGATATCTTGAGAATAGGAGACTGCCATTGCAATCTTTGTATTTGGCAGAGAATTATGTTTAACACTTAAAGTTTTTTTCAATAGGGAATGAATATTTAGCAGGCTCCTGGTAGGACAGACTCTTAGAGTCAGAAAAGGGACTTGGTATGGTAGAGGAATCTGATAACAAGGTGCTTTTCTTTTCATCCTGTCCTCTGTATTCATTACTAAGAAAAGTTTCATGTGAAGGAAATAATATCATTTTAGGAGTATCTGATTCACACAAACATTGAACGTCAGAGGGATCTCTTGTCGTTGAGGGTTCTAATGAAACACGTCCCCGAGCAGAAAATGCATATGCTTCAACTCCTTGATATTCTTGCACAAAACTGCTGTCAATATTTAATTTCTTTTCCAACTTCATCCAGTAGTATCCCCCAGCAAATCCACCTTGACTAATTCTGATTGTGGATTGAATGCTCAAACCGAGAAAATTTGACCCCTCGAAAAATGTGATTTTACAGTATATCGCACTACAAGTTCAAACTAACTTCTATGTGTATCAATTACCTGACGGTTACTAATAAAAGTAAATATTTTTTTTATCACATGAGACCTGGTGACCCATTTTTTAAACTGCTTTAATCTAAGGGAGAAAAAGAAAGTACAAGTAAAAGTGTGGTTAATTCAATAAGATTTACGAGAAATCGTATTGGACTAAATAACATGTTAATATCAAAAGAGGGCAGCTAATGTCCTCCAGTAATAAATATAACAATTTAAATTTTTGCTGTAAAATCATGGTGGTTTCTTTTTCATTTTGAGTGATTCATAACTATTGTTTTTTTTAATCTTTCGGTTTTTTCAATTAATATTGAAGACCAGAAGTGTCTTTCAACTACTAAGAATAATCAAACGAAAGATAACAATATCGTATTGCAATAGAAATGGAACAAGTTCTTACAAATCAAGAGGAAAAAAAAGGTTTTTTGAGGAAAGCAAACTTTTACAGCTGGTTCAAACGATAACATTGAAATTAAAATATATCACTTATTTACATGTGTGTTATCTCTAAGTCTACTACTACGCACTGCACTGTTATCTGTTGATCGTGCTGCATGAATTGATTTATCAATGAACATTTCCCGAAAACCTGGATTACATAAGTTTAAACTGGTTACCATGCAGTCGATTGGATGTTTAAAATAGATTTGGAAAAACTAACGGTTTAAAAATAGGACTTGTATTGTAATATATATAGAAATATGAGTTTGTCTACAACTTACAACAGTAACATTAATCAAAATGCCTTTAAAGGAGTTGCAACCCTCAGAAATATATTTCAGTCAGCGCACAATTGCAAGCTGTTTTAGAGAAGAATCCACACATGCAAAGAAATCAATCGGAGAAACTTTAGACGATTTAGTAGTACGCTGTAAAATAGAAGATATTCCAAAAATCAGTGTGGTCAAAAAAAAGGAGTTTGGGTATCAGCAGACAATAGGCGACTATGGATCTTAAAAACTAGAGGCTTTTGGAATGTGTGAAAGAACACAAGTGAAAGTAAAAAAATATCTTGGGAGGCAAATATGTAACTGAAAAAGAAGTACAGATTCGCGGGAACCCTGGAGGAGTGATATAACAAATATAGTAAGTATCAAGTGCTGAAAGTTTTAAATCCTGTATTTTCAAAATGTAGTGTAATTTTATTACAGAAGATAACTGTATCGAGTGATGTAACAACTGCAATACAGTATTTAACTTTTTTTTTGCTGTATTGTGCCCAAAATGCTTTTGCTTACAACCTTTACTTAAAAATTCTTTGCACTTCTAAATAGATAGCAGTAGTACGTATCAATTTTAACATTTGCTAAAAAAAGTTTCTTTAAAAAACTTTTTTTTTTTTCCATATGCTTAAAATATTTAATTTTAATGACATAAAAATTTTCGTAATCATTAACCCAAATCGATTCAATTATTATGAATTTTGTATTATTGTAGTCTCAGATTGTTCATGAATGTTTAGAGGAAATGCTAGGAGGTCTGTCACAGATGCATTTAAAGAAACAAAGTAAAACATGGGAATATATACATGTAAGTATTTCTTTTGAATGAAATAATCTTTTAAAAAAGTTCTAGTATCACAGTCATTAGAACCCAACGCCCTCAGAGAGAACCCTTGATAGATCAGAAGAGAGAAAAAGAGTGAGAGAGAGACAGAGACAGAGGCAGAGAGATAGTATTCTGATTCTGATGTTATTGTGAGTTTAATTTGTGAATTTCATTTTACAGGTATTCTGTCATGACGTTAGGAAGATAAAAAGACAAACTGGATAGAGAGAGACATGTTGAACTTGTTTTCATCGTTCTAAATTATATTCTATGAATATTATATATATATTTTGGTGCTATTTGTTTTTGTTATATTAAAATGACAGATAAAAATATGAGTTTATTTATCGATCTTTTCCATATAGTTAACCTTTTCTTCTACCTGCAAAATGTAAAAACCAGACTTTGTATTATATGTAAACGCTTTGGTGTGATCTTATAGAAAGGCAGGGAAATAAGTAACCTTCAAATGACTATTTATTGATTGATTGATTGTATATGTTTAAGTCCCTCTCCAGAATATTTCACTGATATGGAGACATCACCATTGCCGGTGAAGGGCTGCAAATTTAGGCTTATGCTTGGCATTACACCTTTGAGCAGGGAGGGATCTTTATCGTGTCACACCTGCTGTGACACGGGGGCCCGGGTTTTTACGGTCATCCCAAAGGGCCGCCCCATTTAGTCGACTTTTACGACAAGCAAGGGGTTTTAACCCCGGGTCCACACGGGTCTTAATGACATTAATAATACAGTAAAACATGGTTATAATTAGTTTAAGCAAAACGAAATGAATTCCCCGTGGACTTAAAATGTCCTGTGAACTGAAAAAATAACGAATAACGTTTATATAATAAAACAAATTCTTCCGTTCCGGTTTTTTCCCATTTTAAAGTGCCTTTCTCTATCTTTATTTGATAAAAGTCCCCCCCCCCAAAAAAATGCATAAAGCAGTTTGAAATGTAAATAAAACAAAAAGAATCATACTCAAAAGTCCATTGGACTACACAAATCTGGCTCAAAGCAAACACAGACCTTTTGAATAGGGAAAAGGGACCATCAGTTTTCATGGAAGACAAAGGATCTTCTGTTGAACAGATATATTATAGCCGTGTGTTCTTCGTCATGATAGGATAAGCAAAAAGATACGTAGAAAATTTAGTTTGAAAATATAAACCTAGCAATAAGTATGGAGAACGCCACTTATAATTGTCTTACAGACATTTTATATTTGCTAACAAGGTCATTTTATCGACCATAAAACTTACAAGACTGCTGATATTCTTGTTTCATCAACATAAATGACACTATAATTTACCTCGTTATAGGTTAGAACTGAGAAGGAGGGTAGATTTCACTTTTTATTTTAATTAAAAATTTTAATTATATGCAGTAAACCGGTGTCCGCAACTATACAGTAAATAAGTTAAACATTGGTGCTAAATTTTAAAACCACTGGATTCTACTGAGAGCAAAGAAACTCTTGGCTGCCTTGCATGTAAACAGTTAGATTCCCCGAGCCTGCTCTAAACAAACTTCAGCAGTGAGTTATCGTTCATAACACCGACACCTAGCGGCAGTTGAAGGGCCTATTATAAGACCTATTTTTGTATTAATATAAAACAGAAATTGTCTAAATTCTTAAAGTGAAAAGAAGCAAACACTTGGCAATTTCCATTCTTATTTCGATACGATATATCCTGGTGACCTTGAGATAAAAGATACCACAAACTGACACATCTGTTTCATACTTGGATATTTTAGTTGAAAAAGATGTTGATGGTTTTTGAACAGCCAAGTTGTGTGATAAACGTAATAACTTTAAACAGTCACGGTAGCCTAGTGGTAGACGTTCGGTTCGAGATCGGAAGACCCGGGTTAGATTCTTGTTCGCGACAGGTAGTGACTGTTCCTTCGCCAAACGCTCGACACTAGAAGTGAAAGTCACAGGTCTTTTGAATATGACCTTAAAAACGTAAGTCCTGTGTCACGGTTGGCGTTGGAACGATATAGAACCTCCACTGCTCAGTGGCCCTGTGGGCCGAGTATAGATCTAAATTTGGAGCCCTTCACCGGCGTACAATGACGTCTCTATATGAGTGAAATTCCTCCATTGCAGCGATAAACAATATACAAAATACATTCAATTTAACTTTTCAATACTCAACTTCCCTTACTTTATATGCAGCAATATACCTTCATCACCTATATATTTAATCTATAACTCTCAGTTGATTCGATACGTAAGAGCATGCTTTACGTATGTGCAATTTATACAACGAGGTAAATTGGTATCATTTATGTTGATGAAACAAGAGTATCAGCAGTCTTGTAAGTTTTATGGTCGATAAAATGACCTTGTTAGCAAATATAAAATGTCTGTAAGACAATTCATAAGTGGCGTTTTCCATACTAATTGCTATGTTATTATTTTCAAACTAAATTTTCTACGTATCTTTCTGCTTACCCGAACACGACGAAGAACACACGGCTATAATATATCTGGTCAACAGAAGATCCTTTGTCTTCTATGAAAACTGATGGCACCTTTCCTATTCAAAAGGTCTGTGTTTGCTTTGAGCCCGATTTGTGTAGTCCAATGGACTTTTGAGTATGATTCTTTTTGTTTTATTTACATTTCAAACTGCTTTATGCATTTTTTGGGGGGGACTATTTATCAAATAAAAGGGAAAAAAAGTTTAAAAGTAGGGGAAAACCAGGAAAAAAATTTGTTTTATTAATCGATTCGTTTTGTTTTTCACACAGGAATTTTTTTT
>NW_026919041.1:0-15265 GCF_032062105.1 Saccostrea cuccullata | reverse complement strand
TTACAGAAAAGTTGAGAGAATATTTTTTTCAAATCCGTGTTCAATCACTTTAAATACTATTCGTATAGAAATTTTAGAAATTTAAAAAAATATTTTTTTTCAATAGAATATTGTTTAACTATAGTTGCATTGGAGAATGCAAATTCAATATACAAAGAATTATGATGCGAAATTTTAGGAACTTGGAAATGTTCAGACAAATGTTAACTCAAAAGTTCAGAATCTTATCTCCATAAACATCAAAAAAGTAAAAACAATATTTTAGATTACTCGTTTATTACAAACAGTGGGTGTTGAAGGAAAAGAGTTTTTTTTGTTCTTAACTCTCCCGTATATCACATTTTGTTTTTATTCATATAGGACTATGTTTCCATGTTTAAACTTTTAAAATATATTTTTGATATATAATTTAAGTGTAAAGAATATAGTTTTCTTTTTAAAGAATATTGTTTGACCATATTTGCACCGTAGAATGCAAATTCAATATACAAGCTAATGATAATGCGAAATTTTAAAAACTTTGAAATGTCCAGAAAAAATGTTAACTCAAAAGATGACTCTATCGGACTACTAATTAAAATATATTTCTTCAAGTTTTATGGTTCGTGAGGATAACAAATTAGTAAATAAATGTTACTATCGGTTTTCCTCATTGAATGCCTTATTGGCAAGTATAACTATTAAAGTTAGAACTTAAGTACCCATTAGAGTGTTACTAACATGAATATAAGTTTTATAGTGGCTGTGCAGTTATTAACTTACTCTCTTGCTTTGTAGATTGAATAGAAAATCATTTTGACAATGTAATGGTAATAACATGGCTACCGCGAGTAGTCCATACAACTCAACAGAAGAGACTACGAATGCTAACAGGGCGTGTCGCCTTCTGCTTGGTCCCTGTACCGATCAACTTAGAGATGTTCTACGCAAAAAGGTGCCACCGCCTACATTTGCCGCAGAAATTATAAAACCAAAGCATAATCTACCGAGATTAACTCCACAGCAACGAGATCTAATTTTGCCAAGGAATGGGTCCTACTCTGGAAATTATGATGACTTTGATATTTCACTATTGTACATTCTTTTAAGAAATATATGCAAAATTACACCTCATAAAAATAGCTGGGGGAAAGTCCCAGATGTAACTGATGTATGCCTTTCTGCAAATATCGAAAGGATACGAATGGCTCGAAATAGCACTGTCCACTCTGCAAGACCTTCCCTCACAAACTTTGAATTTAATGATATTTGGACGTCAGTTCGAGTTGCAGTAGTAGAAATCGATACATTCCTTTCAAATGGAAATTTTTATGAGAAGAAAGTTGACATTTTGAGACACACAACAATGGACCCTATCCAAGACAAGCATTACAGAGACCAACTGGCAAAACAATATGCCGAGGATCAAACTACCAAAGAATGTTTTCGCACACTTCAGGGTATGCATAGATAAACCTGAAATATACGTTTAACATTAAAAAAAACCGCATGTATAATACACAAAAATCAAATAAACAGAAATAATTTTCTATCTACAGTATCTTTTACGCATCAAACATCAATCACTACCATATTGTTGATTGAAAAGAGAAAGAAAATCTTTCCAGATCACAATTTTTTTTCTACAATTTTATTTTTCTTAGAAATAACAATGTGGCGATTGTTTTGTAAGAAGTACTATTAGTCTAATTTTCAAATTGTTTGTTGATTTTTTTAAAGAAAACTTTGAAAGTAATCTGAAAGAAACAGCGGACAGGATAAATCTCCTCGAGGGTTAGTTGTAAATGTTTCTTTTCAAATTTTTGTCCTCTATTTGATACACAGATATACTTCTGAATTATCACTAAATGATTACTAGAGCTATACATGTACATTTATTTCATTTTTAGAAAACATTGGAAGTGATCTGAGAGAAAAAGAAAACAGGATAAGTCTCCTCGAGGGTAAGTCGTACATCATTTTAGAATGTCACTAAAAAGGTATCAAAAGATTGTTTGCTAAATGAAGAAAATCTTAAAAAGGATTTCACGGATAATGTGAAGAGCATGAATGCAGACAATGTAAAAAAAGAAGTGAAAATTGAAGAGTTTAAGCATACATTCAAATATAACATCACATAATTGTTATAATTTCTATTGGCTGCTTCATAATTGCAGGAAAATGTTGCATCAAGTTAATTTTTTATCAATATTAATGCAAACACGTTTTGTTATAAAATGTATGTTTGAATAAGTTTTAACTGGATGCTTTACATTTTCAATCAAGGTTGCTCAATAATGCACCACAAAAGGAAAAAAGACATAGTTTTATGTTGATTCCGCTACTTTGATTGTTACTTACATACTTACATAAAGAAGGAATATTTTTTTTGAAATACGTACCTGCCAAGATATTTGTTTCTCGTAAAATTATTTTATCAAGACGATTTAGCCTAAATTTTAAAAGGGTATTGTTTTTCTTCATACATAGAATCCTGTTCCTAGTTCTAATTGTGTGTACAATTTGTTTAATATAATGATATGATATCGACCAGTTATTATGCTCAAAGGTTCAATAAAAGCAATTCAAATTATGAGCAGAGAAGTTCAAACTTCTGAGAGTATCGTAATCATTGTGTTTACAATGTATATTCATATTCTCTTTTCTTTCATGGGTTCTAGCATCCGCTCAAAGCAATAAAGAAAATGTATTGTATTCTATATATCGAAGCAAAAGCAGAAACATCAGCTTGAAAACTTAACAAGCAATTATTTGCGAGATTGCCCGATCTTCAGCAACGCTCATAGAAATAAAGGGAATTGATGTTATGTAATTCGTGTTGATTATTATGAACTAAAATTACACAATGTTCCTTTTTTCTTTTCTGCAGAGACTCAAACAACATTAAAGACCAGATTACACATATCATCCGAACTACAGAAGCAAATTCAAGATGATTTAAAAGAAGATTTACAGAGGCACAAATCAACTTGCATACCGGAAAACGTCAGAGGTAATTTAATTCTTAAACGGGTTAGTTTGCACAAGAGTTTCATGGGCAACAACGCTCAATTAATATAGCTCAACAGTAGTTTTGTTTAACACAGCTGAGCCAAGGGCTCAAGGGAGCTTTTCTGATTAAAATTTGTCCATGCTTTTTCGTCGTTGGCGTTGCCATTGTTGTCGTCGCTGTAAACTCTCACAATTTAATCTTCTCCAGGACAACTACTGGGCCAGTTTCAACCAAATATTGCATAGAGTATACTTGGGTAAAGCGGATTAAATTTTTTTAATGAAGGACCAAACCCTACTACAAGGAAAGACAATAATGAAAAGCTAAAAATGGCATCATTGAAAAAAAAATCCTTTTAAGAACCAATGGACCAGGAAAGATGAAACTCGTGTTGAATCGTTGTCAGGTAGAGTCGACTCAAGTTTGCTCAGAACATTACTTACAGAGGCTATTAGGATGGGACCTCAATGGACGATCAAATTTTTACGTTGGAATATATAGAAAAACTTCAAAAATCTTCTTAACAAGAACAGCAAAATTGGACCTATTAAAATGAAAGCATTCTAATGTGGTGTAGAATCAACTTTGTTCAAATCATGACCCCCAGGGGTAGGGTGAAGCCACAATGAAAATTTAACTTGCAGGGGACAATGTCACAACAACCCTGTTAAGTTTGATTTTGAACCGAATTTGTCTAAGTAATTACTTGCCTTGAGTTGTTCAGAGTTGGAGTCACATGGATGATGCTCAATAATCATAAACATCTTCATGAAAATAACCATGTTAATGTTTTGGTGCAGATTAATACGATAACGTTACTTGCATGGATGTTTCATCTAAGAATGGAAGCTTCCAAACTTCATTCAAATGTTGGAACTGACCTTACGATTCCGGAAAATTGGACAGAGTTAAAATGTTAAACGATTGTTTATTGGGTTGATATTGCATTACAAACTCGCATGAATGATACATCTAGGAATTTGTACCAAAAGAAAGTTTCCATTGATGAATTTGATCTCTATATCTCTTGAAATCAACGGAAAAAGAGTTTGGAACAAGTCCTTTCTACATCAAACCTTTATCAATGTTGTATTTAAGGTTTAAGAAAGCAAGCCTATCCGTTTGTTTGAGAGCTTGCCTTTCTTGTAAATAACATTTTCTAGATGTCAGATGATTTTTTTTAAAAAACTACAGTTCTTTGCACATTTTAAATTTGGTTCTTTCTTTATTTACTGTTTAATTTTATAAAAGTTCACAAACAAGATTTCTAGGTTGAAAGTTTACGTTACACGCATATTAATTAAGAATGAAAAGAAGTCTTTCGCAGCTCAAAGCTGTACACTACTCGTAAAAAGGCATAGTCCGCCATATTTCCTGTTCAACAACACTGACCATACAACCCATATATAAAGGTTGTTCTCCAATCCATCATTAGTTCAATGAATTTTTCCAATGAGAGTATTACGTACATCCAACCAGAGATTAGGGTTACTCTGTAACAATGAGATTATCAAATTTAACGTATTTTTTTTCAAAATCATGACAAAAGCATAATGAAAAATACATTTCAATACATTTTTTACAAACAGAAAATGCACATTAAAACAAGGGAAAAAACGTCGAATATTACCCCTTGCCTGGAACTAGTCTTCAGTGTGTTTTGAGTGTGCAATCGTTTTCCTGTCCACCACCAAATCTCCACAATATATATATATATATATATATATATATATATATATATATATATATATATATATATATATATATATATATATATATATATATATATATATATCAAGGCGCATTAATTCAAATTTGCCTATTTTATGAGAAAGGGCTCAAACTATATATCCTGAGGACAGATGAAACTAGGAATTTTTACTAAAAAAATTTTTCCATTGATGAATTTGACCTCCATTTCTCATGAAATTAAACAGAAAAAGAATTTGGAACAAGTCATTTCTACACAAACGTTTATTAATGTTGTATTTAATGTTTAAGAAAGCAAGCCTATTCGTTTGTTTGAGAGCTTGCCTTTCTTGTAAATAACATTTTCTAGATGAAAGATTATTTTTTTATTTTTGAAAATTACAGTTCTTTTCACATTTTAAATTTTGTTCTTTCTTTATTTACTGTTTAATATTATATAAGCTCACAAACAAGACTTCAAGGTCAAAATTTTACGTTACACGCATATTAATTCAGAATCAAAAGAAGTCTTTCACAGCTTAAAGCTGAACACTACTCGTAAAGAGGCATAGTCCGCCATATTTCCTGTTAACTCTCCCTAGCAATATATAAGGAGCAGATCGCTCATCAGTTCAATGAATCCAATGAATGTAGACGTACATCCATCACAGCGTGCTACTCTGTAGCAATGAGATTATCGAATTTAACGTATTTTTTCCCAAAACATGACAAAAGCTTCATGAAAAATACAGGTCAATACATTATTTACAAACAGAAAATGCACATAAAAACAAGGGGAAAAGCAAAAATCTAAGACCCCAAAGAAGTACTACATGTCGGCCACGAGTTTCGAGTGTGCAATCGGGTGTAACGAAATCTCACGGTTTATATATATATGCCTATTGGACGTCTGACTTTTACAGTGCGCTATTTATAGGCCTAAGGGCTCCTTTAAGGATATAAATACAAATTTAAAAACGGAAATGGGTTTTTATATATATTGTATATATTTTTATATATATATATATATATAATATATATACACAATATATATATATATATAATATATAATATACATATATATATTAAATTAGACAAGGATTTTGATTACGAACAATTTTTTCCGTTATACAACTTCAAAGATCAGGTCAAAAAGTGCCTCTCTAGAAATTTATGACAAGTGCATAAGTTTTGATGCAAACAAAAATGGATTGGTAATCAAAATAAAAAAAACTGTTACAATAAAAATTATCTAAAATACTAACAATTATTTATTAAACAGTCAAGAGATAGATTTGTGACGAACAAAAGCCAGGTCAAAATGCCGTAGAAATTTATCGATGCATACACTTTTTCTTCAGTTTGATCTCATCCAATCAAAACACAAGAAATCAATGAACAAAATCAATATCGGAGTTATAGGCCATTGTTCACTACGTTGAAAAACTGCTTACGGGATCAGGGCCAAATAAAATTCCCTGTATCAGGTGATGAACAAAAAACACAGACGATATGATAAAGTATCTAAATTATGGCCTAAAATTAGTATGAAAAACATCAGTCAAACAATAAGCAGTATAGTTTAATACTTATGCACGTCGCCCTCATGGCGCGGTTGTAGAACGTTAGCTCTAGAGTTGGAGTAAGAACGTGATCCTTACGTCGCAGGTTCGAATCCCGCCGTGGGATGTGAAGACCCGTCCTTCTGTTGAAACTTATTATATCGAAGTCTCGTGTCGCAGGTGATGATTGATTGATTGATTGTATATTGTTTAAAGGATGTGTCAATCAAACCCGCCAAAACATTTGAAATTTTAATATTTTTCATATGAAATAAGATTTTTAATTAATTTTTGTGTGAAATGCTATTAAGATATATAAGTCGTAATATTATAGAGAAAATAATAACTTCAAATCTGTGTCCAAGTACCTTTAAAGAGCTTAACTTTATATATAAAACGCTTCATTGTTTGTAACAAAATAAATTTTCAAATGACATAAAATAAACTTACTTCCATTTAGACACTTTCAATATATCAAAAATTGGATATTTTTTATGGACTGAATTGATATAAAATATATTGTTTAACGTTTATGCTGTTGAATTTTTGAAAAGTCATTGGATTTCAAATAAAAAAGTTCCGGTGAAGGGCTTCAAATTTACATTTACACCACTTCAGGGCCATTAAGCAGTACTTAGAGATTCATACAACTATCGTGCTCAGGTATATGATACACGTGAAACGGTACGATATAGTATCTAACATTTCAACGTTTTTAACAATAATTGGCAAAACGATCTGAATTTGAAATAAAAAAATGATTGTACTTATGAATTCCGCAATTCTTGGCGAATTTAAACAAAAAAAAAATCAAATATTTTTACGTCGGGTATGTGAACGTATACATCAAGACCCGGTCCTTCAAACTTATACGATAGGTATCGTGCGCGATTATATATGCACAAAATCCCGCACTGCTCATATATAATGCCTACATAGAACAATTTGCAGCTTTCAATATGATTGCAATTGTATAGCGTTCCAAATGCGTGAAATTTTTTTCACTCATACGTTAAACAACGTCCAACCGTACAAATAAAATAATGCTTACAAACACAACGACTTCATTGTTTGTAATTGAAACAAAAAATACATTAGAGATTCACACATTATTGTAGGCTCTTTCTCAATCACGAAAGCTACAAGTAGACTGAACAAAATGTGTTTCAAATAATTGGCAAATTCTGAAATTGAATAAAAAAAAAATGATTGTAACTATAGATAAAAAATTCCTTAATTCTTTCGGACAGTTAATTTACTTAAAGAAAAAAAATCAATTCTGTTGTGTCTCTACAATTAGTAAGTTAGTAAGGAAATACCGGTATTTTATTATAGTGACATGTATTTAGACAACAAATAGCCAGCAATATAAACGTATGTGCATCACACCCGGACCATTGGACATATATGTCACCTTATTATATGTACAGTATTTTTATTATCATATAATCACTACATGTATAATCTTGAGATTGGAATAAAAAGGGAATCAAAACAATGTTTTTAGCCTTTAATTGCAGCTGTCGGTTATGGGATTGCAAATGTCTTAAAAATGATTAATAAGGTTAAGCAAAGAGTCTGTGATATTAAAAATGATATTAATGTGTTTTATATTTTATGTCCCCAAATTTCTCTTTTTCCAGATCAACATAAAAGAACTTTGCACAAATGGAGGGAAAGCGTTTTCTTTGAAATATCCTCCTTTAAAAGCATGAAAGATTTTTTTCTTTCCAATCAAATTGTTGCTGTAATTGGATCTCCTGGGTCTGGGAAAACTGCATTAATCCGCCACATCGCTTTACAGCTGGAGTCCAAATATCAGATTGTTCCAATCTCCAAACCTGAGGATATCATCAACTTTGGTGACGTACACAGACCGCAAATATTTGTCATAGATGATGTTTTAGGCGTGTTTACCTTAGAGAGAAGTTTGTTATCAGATTTAGAAAGACATAGAGAACAAATCGAAAATGTTCTAGATAAGCAATCAAAGAGGTCAAAGTTATTTATGTCCTGTAGATTAGCAGTGTACAATGAGGCAAAGGATTTAGATGTAGTGTTTTTTGAAGAGGATAACATCCTTAACTTAAATAATGAAGATAACACTCTTACTTTGGAAGATCAAAAAGGTATATTTGAATCTCACTTAATGAATAAAGGGATTTCATATAATCTCGACTTAAACTTTCTGCATGAAAAAGGAGAGTTCATGTTTCCACTTCTTTGTCAAATGTTTAGCAGCGATACATTCATTAGAGAATATAGATCAGATTTTTTTAAATATCCGTATAAATGTTTGCTTTTAGAAATAGAAAAAATGAAAACAAGAAATAAGCTGCAATATTCTTCCATGGTTCTCTGTATGTTGAACAACAACAGCCTATCTGAAGAAATGTTATTAGATAGTAGAATGTTCAATCTAGTGCGCAGTTCTTGCAAAGTTAAAGGATGTCCTCAATTCTGGGAAATAATTCAGGAATTGTCACACCTAAGAGGTACATATATCACGGAAAACGATCAAAGATATACTTTTATCCATGATTTAATATTTGAAGTTGTTGCCTTTCATTATGGCCAGCAATTTCCTGACCAAATTATAGATCATATGAACAGTAATTTCATTGCAAACAGAGTTGTTTTAGAAAACACAGACAATGAAAACGACCTCTGTATTAAAATCAGAAAGGCACAGTATGAACATCTTGCAAAAAGATTATACGAGGATGTAAAGAAAGGAAAATTACACGATGTGTTTCTAAATAAAGCATTGACTGATAAAGACTTTCAAAAGCAGTTCATAAGCATTTTGGCACCTTACAATGATGTCAAGAAATATTTCTTATTACCAAGGGAAGAATGTTTCGACAGTGTTATTCTTGATTCACAAAAAGAAAATGAAAAAGATGTCGAGGAAACAGTTGGACAAAGGGAGTATGAAAGACAAAATCTTCTACTTGACCTCAAATGTATTGGCGGAAAGAATATTTATGAAATACGCGCTATCAGTTTCATTGTTTATTATGGTCACCTCGATATACTGAAATTTATAATTAACTTGGTGGGTAGGCATGATCAGCACAAAGACATTGTTTTTGGATCTACACAGGAAGAACAAGTTAGATTACTGGTTTTAGCATGTTTTGATGGAAATTTAGACATGGTAAAATTTTTGGTAAATAATTTTGGAAAGACAATTATTAACAGCATGCCTGTAGTAGATCTCGATATGTCAGACAATCAACACAGATTCATAACTCCAGTGATTGCTGCTTGCTTGAAAATGAAACATGATGTTGTAAAATATTTAGTTAATAATGGAGCAAATTTAAATATCACAAAAAGTTTTTACCCAGCTTTGTGGACTCCAACTAGAATTGGTGATCTCAAAACAATAATAAACTTACTTGAATATGGTGCTGATTGTAACATATGTGATGGAATGGGAAATTCTCCTCTGTACGTTGCGTCAGAATTTGGTTACTTGGATGTCGTTGAAAAACTTATTGAACATGGTGCTAACGTCAATCAATGTACTAATTTTGGTTCTTCACCTCTATTAATAGCGTCATCGAAAGGCCATCTTCCTGTTGTTGAAAAACTCATTCAGAACAATGCCGACATCAATAAGTGTGATATACACAACCAGACATCTCTACATTTAGCATCTCAAAATGGACATTTGTCAGTTGTAGAAATATTACTACGGAACGGTGCTGAATGTAATAGAGGTGACAAAAATCAAATAACACCTTTACACAGAGCATCATATAAAGGTCATCTTCCTGTTGTAGAAAAACTTATTGAACATGGTGCCGACATCAACAAATGTGATAATAAAGGTCGGTCATCTCTGCATTTTGCATCACAAAATGGTCATCTTCCTGTTGTAGAAAAACTTATTGAACATGGTGCCGACATCAACAAGTGTGACAAAGAAGGTTGGTCATCTCTGTTTTGTGCGTCTGTAAATGGTCATCTTCCTGTTGTAGAAAAACTTATTGAACATGGTGCCGACATCAACAGTTGTGATAATGAGGGTCGGTCATCTCTGTATGTAGCTTCACAAGAAGGTCATTTTCCTGTCGTAAAAAATCTTATTGAACATGGTGCCGACATCAACAACTGTGATGGGAAAGGTTGGTCTTCTCTGCATTTGGCATCAAAAAATGGCCATCTACCTGTTGTAGAAAAACTTATTGAACATGGTGCCGACATCAACAATTGTGATAATGAAGGTATGTCATCTCTGCATTTTGCATCACAAAATGGACATCTCCCTGTTGTTGAAAAACTTATTGAACATGGTGCTGACATCAACAAGTGTGATAATGAAGGTCAGTCATCTCTGCATTTGGCACAAAAAAATGGTCATTTTCCAGTTGCAGAAAAACTTATTGAAAATGGTGCCGATATCAACTATTGTGATAATGGAGGTTGGTCATCTCTGCATTTTGCATCATTTGGTCATCTTCCTGTAGTTGAAAAACTTATTAAAAATGGTGCCGACATCAACTGTTGTGATAAAAAAGATAGGTCATCTCTGCATTTTGCATTGCGCGATGGAAGTCTCCCTGTTGTAGAAAAACTTACTGAACATGGTGCCGACATACACAAGTGTGATAATGAAGGTCGGTCATCTCTGCATTCGGCATCACAAGGTGGACATTTGTCTGTTGTTGAAAAACTTATTGAACATGGTGCCGACATCAACAAGTGTGATAATGAAGATCAGTCATCTTTGTATTTAGTATCTCAAAAAGGGCTTCTGAATATTGTTGAAAAACTTATTGAACATGGTGCCGAAATCAACAGTTGTAATCAATATGGACGGTCACCTCTATTCATAGCATCTTCGGAAGGCCATCTTCCTGTTGTTGAGAAACTCATTCAGAACAATGCTGACATCAACAAATGTGATATTGAAGGTCGGTCATCTCTGCATTAGAGCATCACAAAATGGACATCTTCCTGTCGTAGAAAAACTAATTGAACATGGTGCCGACATCAACAAATGTGATGAACCTTTACAAGGTCGGTCATCTCTGCATTATTGAACATGGTGCTAATATCCACCATTATGATAATGAAGGTAGGTCATCTCTTGATTTTGCCTGTTGTTGTTGAAAAACTTATTGAGCATGGAGCCGACATCAACAAATGTGAAAATGATGGACGGTCATCTGCATGCATTTTGCATCACAAAAGGACATCTTCTCTGTTGTAGAAAAACTTAATTGAACATGGTGCCGACATCAACAAATGTGATAATAGTCGGTCTTCTGGTCAGGTCATTATCTCTGCATTAATTGAGCATCATTCAACATTTGGATCATCTTCCTGTTGTAGAAAAACTTATTGAACATGGTGCCGACATCAACAAGTGTGATAATGAAGGTTGGTCATCTCTGTTTTGTGCGTCTGTAAATGGTCATCTTCCTGTTGTAGAAAAACTTATTGAACATGGTGCCGACATCAACAAGTGTGATAAAAAGGTAACATCTCTGCATTTAGCATCATATAAAGGTCATCTTCCTGTTGTAGAAAAACTTATTGAACATGGTGCCGACATCAACAAGTGTGATAATGAAGGTTGGTCATCTCTGCATTTTGCATCACAAGGTGGACATCTCCCTGTTGTTGAAAAACTTATTGAACATGGTGCCGACATCAACAAATGTGATAATGAAGGTTGGTCATCTCTGCATTTTGCATCACAAAATGGACATCTTCCTGTTGTAGAAAAACTAATTGAACATGGTGCCGACATCAACAAATGTGATAATGACAGTCAGTCATCTCTGCATTTAGCATCGCAAAATGGTCATTTACCTGTAGTTGAAAAACTTACGGAACATGGTGCTGACATCAACAAATGTGATAATGAAGGTCAAATCATCTCTGCATTTGGCATCACAGAAAGGCCATCTTCCTGTTGTTGAAAAACTTATTGAACATGGTGCCGACATCAACAAATGTGATAATGAAGGACAGTCATCTCTGCATTTGGCATCACACAATGGCCATCTCTCTGTTGTAGAAAAACTTATTGAACATGGTGCCGATATCAACAAATGTGATAATGAAGGTCTGTCATCTCTGCATTATGCATCATTTAAAGGACATCTTCCTGTAGTAGAAAAACTAATTGAACATGGTGCCGATATCAACAAATGTGATAATGAAGGTCGGTCATCTCTGCATTTTGCATCAGGAAATGGTCATTTTTTTGTTGTTGAAAAACTAATTGAACATGGTGCCGACATCAACAAGTGTGATAATGGAAGTTGTTCATCTTTGCATTTTGCATCACACAATGGATATCTCTCTGTTGTTGAAAAACTTATTGAACATGGTGCCGACATCAACAAGTGTGATAACGAAGGTCGGTCATCTGTGCATTTTGCATCACAAGATGGACATCTACCTGTAGTTGAAAAACTTATTGAACATGGTGCCGACATCAACAAATGTGATATACACGACCAGTCATCTCTACATTTAGCATCACAAAATGGCCATTTATCCGCTGTAGAAACATTAATACGAAACGGTTCTGAATAATAAAAACTTAATTGAACATTTACAGGAGCATCGACAATGGTCAACTCCCTGTGATAAAACTTATTGAAGGTGCTGTCATCATTATGATAATTGCATCATCTCTTGATTTTGCATCACAATACGGACATCCCACTGTTGTTGAAAAACTTCTTGAACATGGTGCCGACATCAACAAGTGTGATAATGAAGGTTGGTCATCTCTGCATTTTGCATCACAAAATGGACATCTTCCTGTTGTAGAAAAACTAATTGAACATGGTGCCGACATCAACAAATGTGATAATGAAGGTCGGTCATCTCTGCATACAGCATCACAAAATGGACATCTTCCTGTTGTAGAAAAACTTATTGAACATGGTGCCGACATCAACAAATGTGATAATGAAGGTGTGTCATCTCTGCATTTTGCATCACGAAATGGACATCTCCCTGTTGTTGAAAAACTAATTGAACTTGGTGCAAACATCAACCAATTGTGATAAAGATCAAATCACCTCTGCATTTAGCATCAATACAAGGTCATCTTCCTGTTGTAGAAAAATTTATTGAACATGGTGCCGACATCAACAAATGTGATATTAAAGGTCGGTCACCTCTGCATTTTGCATCTTTAAAAGGTCATCTTCGTGTTGTAGAAAGTCTTATTGAACATGGTGCCGACATCAACAGTTGTGATAATGAAGGTCAAATTTGGCATCACAAGGTGGACTTTACATTGTTGCATTAATACATAAACTTCATGGCATCATCTTTCCTGTTGTTGAAAAACTTATTGAACATGGTGCCGACATCAACTTTTGTGATAATGAAGGTCGGTCATCTCTGCATTTTGCATCACACAATGGACATCTCTCTGTTGTAGAAAAACTTATTGAACATGGTGCCGACATCAACAAATGTGATAATGAAGGTCGGTCATCTCTGCATTTGGCATCACAAAGTGGACATCTCCGTGTTGTTGAAAAACTGATTGAACATGGTGCCAACATCAACCTCTGTGATAAAACATCTCTGCATTTTGCATCACAAAAGGGACATCTGCCTGTTGTAGAAAAACTTATTAAACATGGTGCCGACATCAACAAATGTGAGATGGAAGGACGGTCATCTCTGTTTTATGCATCACTAAAAGGTCATCTTCCTGTTGTTGAAAAACTTCTTGAACATGGTGCCGACATCAACAAATGTGATAATGAAGGTCGGTCATCTCTGCATTCTGCATCACAAAATGGACATCTTCCTGTTGTAGAAAAACTAATTGAACATGGTGCCGACATCAACAAATGTGATAATGAAGGTGTGTCATCTCTGCATTTTGCATCACAAGGTGGACATCTCCCTGTTGTTGAAGAACTTATTAAACATGATGCCGACATCAACTATTGTGATATTGAAGGACAGTCATCTCTGCATTTGGCATCACAAAGTGGTCATTTACCTGTTGTTGAAAAACTAATTGAACATGGTGCCGACATCAACAATTGTGATAATGAAGGTTGGTCATCTCTGCATATGGCATCACACAATGGACATCTCTCTGTTGTAGAAAAACTAATTGAACACGGTGCCGACATCAACCATTGTGATAATGACGGTCGGTCATCTCTGTTTTTTGCATCAAGCAATGGACATCTCTCTGTTGTAGAAAAACTTATTGAACATGGTGCCGACATCAACAAATGTGATAATGGAGGTTGGTCATCTCTGCATTTTGCATCGTGCGATGGAAATCTCCCTCTTGTTGAAAAACTTTTGGAACTTGGTGCCGACATCAACAAGTGTGATAATGAAGGTCGGTCATCTCTGCATTGGGCATCACACAATGGCCATCTCCCTATTGTAGAAAAACTAATTGAACATGGTGCCGACATCAACAAATGTGATAACGTAGGTCGGTCATCTGTGATTTTGCATTACACAAGGTGGACATCTTCCTGTTGTAGAAAAACTTATTGAACATGCCACTGAACCAATTTCAACCAAATTTGGCACAAAGCATCTATGGGTGAAGTGGAACAAAAATTGTGAATTTCATGATTCCTGCCCCACTGGGGCCTGAGGGGTTGGGCCAAAACAATTAAAATTAATGCAATCTTTAAAAAACTTCTTCTTTACTCCTGGACATCAAGCAGTCAAACTGTTTGCATGATTGTAATCAGCATTGAGTCCATTACCAAAATTGTGAAATTCATGGCCCTGGGGTCAGGGGTACTTGTGCTAGGGCGGGGCTAAAAAAGTATATAGTGAAAATGCATTATTTTTTTTAAAAATCTTCTTCTCTGCTCCTGGGTATTAAATAAACTAACTTAGTACATAGTTATGATGAGCAAGATGCCTCTACCAAAATTGTGAATTTTGTGGCCCCAGGGTCAGGGGTTCTGGGGGAAGGGGGGCCTATATTGATTATATAGTGAAAATACATGAATTCTTTGAAAATCTTCTTCTCTGCTCCTGGGTATTA
>NW_026919040.1:0-15068 GCF_032062105.1 Saccostrea cuccullata | reverse complement strand
TGACGATATGTGCCAAAGCACTTTAAGTAAGACATTTTCAGAAATGGGTGGTAATGTGGAGCACCAAATTATCAAGGAACACTTGTTTTGAACATATTTTATTGTATAATTTATACAATGGGATTGGTCACAAGTTCTTGCAACTTAAAAAAATCTCTCCCTAAGGAACACTATGTGAATTGAACGGAATAGGACTCCTGTACAAAGAGAAGGTATAACCGATGAAAAAACACAAACATAAGTATGGGAAACAGGCTTAACTAAAATTAAAAATATTTTTTTATATAAGATAAAAATAATAAACACAGTATAGCTAGTTTTCAGATGGATTCAATACAAAAGTCCATTAAACAACACAAAATTGGAGCAGACCTCCAAAAAAACCAGAAGAGGAATTAGGTGCCATATCGGAGAGTGAGCATCCCCTGCCGACCTGACACACATGTCATGTGTTCCTTGTCATGATCGGGAAATACTGTAGCAACACAAAATATGTTTCGTTACAAAAAAAATAAGGACATTCATTCAAATGTTATACTTTTTCAAATATGCTTTCATATTTTATTCCTGTCTCTTATTTAGCTTTTTCGACGACATTGTTTCTATATTTGGCTATATTAAGTTTTTTATAACCTTGGTTACAGTTGTTCTTAATGCATATTATATAATAATGAAAATAAAAAAACTAACTTCCTTTTCAAGAGCAATAATAATAGATTTTTAGACATGTAGACTGTTGACATTTGTTTTCGAATAAACAGATAAATAGTTCACATTATTTGCATTTTGCATGTGGTCTAGACTAATGAATATTTTTAGTAGAGCATACATGTATATACCTCTTAAAAGGAAATGGAAAAAGTTTCAACTGATCTTTTAGAACCAAATTTAATGTTAACAATTCCAAATTAAAGCAATTCAAATGATTAGCACAAATTTGAATATCATTTGATGATTTACAAAGGAGATACAGAACTTAAAATTCTTCATAATAAAATCAAAGCTCGTGCCTTGTTTCTTTTTTATTTTGGTATATATATATATACTGTGAAATCATTTATTTTCGTGGGGGTTTAATTTTCGTTGTTTTCGTGGTATGAGAAACCAACGAATTCATGTCCACCACGAAACGTAAGCATAAGCACAACTACTTAAAAGTTCTTCATCTACAAAATCAAATCCCCACGAACCAACATTTTTTCCTTCAATCACGAAAATTTGACCCCAAGAAAATATGTGATTTTACAGTATATAATAGAATATTTATAAGAAAATGAGATTCGGCAAATCACTAGAAAGTGTCTTATAGTATTTATAATTAACTTTTATATTGAAATTAAAAATTGTTTTAAACGAACATACATATATGAATATATTTAATCGTTCTTAACAAAAACATGGAGCGGGTCTTATTGATTATATTACAGAGGTTTGAGGCTCTAAATCTTTCTCGTATCTCGACGACTGAAATTCACAATTTTTATAATCATTAAAATGCCTTAGTTAAGAATTTGCTGACACAAAAAATTGAAAAATAAATTAGAAAATTTTCTCCTGAAAATATCTCCATGTCCCTTTAAAATTTACTTCAATAATGAAACATTCAAAATAAAAAAAAACTTATTAATAAAACGTCTTTTTTAATATTTCATGGAAACGTTAGAATACATGTATATGAAACTGTATAAAATAAAATTTCCAAATTTCATAGTTTTCATTTGTAGTAAATAAACATATTTTCTATGAGAAAATATGTACTTTTGAGGGCTGTTCGGAGAATCATAATTGAGACATTGTGTATGTTTTTCTTTCTAATAAACGTCATTCGGTGAAAATTGGCATATACGTTTGACAAACATTAAGAATTCATAAAAGCAAAAAAAATTTTACAAATATTAAATTTCTTTTCTTCAATGATATAAATGTATCAACGGTATAGGTACCCGTCGCAGTCACGAAATCAGATAGATATTGAAAATATGTAAAACTAAGTAAATGTTGAAACTGCCGGTATACCTATAATAGGAGAGAAAATAATTCTATTTGTGTGTATGATTTTTTAATTTAATTTTGACTTCGTGCAAAGGACAAGATAGGGTAAGAGCCGTATTTGGACCCCCAATTTAGGGTGTATTTCAGAATGATCCAACAGTTCATCGATAAAAACCTGTTGTCACCCCTACCACAAAATGAGTATTGGTTTTAAGATTTAGAATATACAGGGGCCACAGTGAGGTCAGGAAATAAGTCAATTTCCGTCATTGCTCATTTTTATGCAATTTTTCATCAATTTTACAGTACACATTCTTTAGGAAAACATAGAGCACACGCTTGCCTATCTACCAAATTTATATATTTTATACACTTATATTAGATGCAGTTTATGTGTAAAAATCTCAGATAGGCAAGCTTTGTTTTCCGAAGAGAAATGTATCCCAAATATGAGGAAATACAACCAGAATTGAGGAAATTCTGGAAAATGCCCTATTTTTGCGCCCTCTAGTGGCTTCCATGTAAGCTTGGAATCAAAATTAGTGCTTGTATTAAAGTGAGGATCATTTCACTTCTGAACTACAAACAATCACAATTCTACCAGTGTTCTGATTTTTACATCAAAGAGGGGGCCAGATTCGGCTGTTACCCTGTCTTGTCCTTTGATCAGAAATTTGATCAGAAATTCAGAGATCGTCAAAAATATGAAGCGCGGTAAAGAAATCTGACAACGAAGACAATATGGATTTTTACGCCAAAGGGGAACAGTGAGCTTACCTTAAATTTTGTCTAGCGCTATTTAGAACTCTTTTAGACTAACCAACTTGCTTACAGGTGCATGGACACAGATTTGGTGTTAATATCTTCAGATCTGAATATTAAAATTACGACTTACAGTACCGACCAGACCCAACCTGACACAAAGCATTCCCTGTCCTGCAGCAATACTGCTAAAGCAGTCCCACAGCGGTCCCAGAGCAGTCCCACGGCAGTCCCACAGCGGTCCCACAGCAGTCCCAGGGCGGTCCCAGCAGCCCCAGCGGTCCCAGAGAGCAGTCCCAGCAGTCCCAGAAAGCAGTCCCAGCAGTCCCAGTGGGCGGGGTTTATAAATTTAATGGGCGGAGCTAACTCAGAAATGAGATTTCCAATAAACAATGGAACTATAAAAGGCAGTAGAAATTGATTCTGGGTATTATGCCAGGAATCCTTACATGTACGCGAAGGTCATTTATGAACAGAACATGTACGCGCATAAAAATTGAAATAATTATTAATAATATTTATTGGAGGAAGAAGGCTTTCACATATACATGTACATATATGAATTACACTGAATATGAATATTTAATCACAATTCTTGGGTATATTAATAATTCTTCTGTGATTGATACTGGTTCCCATATTTATTTTTTATACAGAAAATTAAACGTGAATTAAATATTTTCCACCAGAAGAAGCTTTAAATAGATCTTATCATTATATGACCAATTTAGACTATCGGGATACTCTAAAGTTATAGTTTTCTTAAGTATTGGGGCTTGTAAAAATATTCTTTGTTAATTTTGCCAAGTATTATTTTTCAGTCATGATTATTTTTACTGACTTGTCAATTTAATTATTGCTAATGCCTAGTTCTATAAAACTCAGTTTTAAGTGTTTTATTTGTAAATGTTAGAGTGTACATCTGTAAATCACCAGAATGGAAGCTTCAGATTATGTTCAAAATTGATTAATCCCGAAAGAAATTTAAACACATTTCATTTATCACTTTTTTTTGCATTAAATAAATTGAAATTAGGGTCATTGTTTACCAGCATGTTCAATGGTGTGTAACACTGTTACAAATACCCAAATAACATGTATCGATTTTTCTGCCCAAAGGCGATTGAAACAATGGGTGTTGATACCATCTTATAAACATTAATCCGCCAGGTAAACACTAGCAAAACAAAAAAAGAAATAAATCACAATTCCCGCTATTTTCATTTTTTTTAAAATAAATATACATGTACTCTTTTAATAACTTGTTTATTAATTAAAAGAGCTACCAGTAATTCATTAATTCCCCTATGATTATTCACATAGTTTATGTTACGGGAGAATAGTACTGTAGCATAATTTTATTTCATGGTCATTTAATAAATTGTTGGGTTTTATTTGAGGGTTACATGGAATACAATGTACTCTTTTTTTAGTGTGGTCCTTATAAAACGTGTAGCGTTTTTAATAAAAAAAAAATCTTAAATGTACACATGTAACTGTGTTGATTATTATACCCCCCGCTTGAAAAGCGGGAGGGTATAGAGTAATCGGTATTTCCGTCCGTCTGTACGTCTGTCCGTCCGTCCGTCTGTCCGTAATTTTATTATTCCGTCCGTCCGTCTGTCCGTCCGTCCGTCTGTTACGCTTTGGGGTACCCATCTCTATCCGCAACTCCTCCCATACCACTGAAGGAAATTTAATGAAACTTTCACAGAATCTTTATTACATATTGCCATTGTGCACCTCCTATTTTACTTTTTGATCTGACATATATTTTGGATTTTTCAGAGCAAAACATGGACACTGCCATTATATTCATATGGGAGGCGGGGGGTATCATTTAGTGAGCTCATTGCTCACAGTACCTCTAGTTTTTAATTAGTAACAATGCAAATTTTGAGTACATATTAAAATTTAACATTAAATAATTAAAAAAGGCCCACATGTAGCTATTTTTTTCTCATAAACTTGTATTTTATTTTTAGGGATAAAATTTTTCTCATTAATTCCTTATTTATCAACTTTATTATTTTTTTTTATTTATTCTAAATACACATTAATTTGTGTAAATATACAGTCCCTGAAAATATCAATTAACTATAATAATTTCTACTTATTAAAAGAATATAAGAAATCCTTGCTTATTAAACAGTTTAAACTTTTCTCTGCTGCAAGTAAAAAAAAACAGGGAGCCTGCAAATTCAGAATACACGAGGGGACGGAGCTATCATGTCACTCAGAACCTTTTTCACACATGAGTGAACAAAGCAGTCCCAGAAAGCAGTCCCATTTAAAATAATTAAACTGCAAAATAATTGTCCCATAGCGGTCCCAGAGCAGTCCCACAGCATCCCAGAGCAGTCCCACAGCGGTCCCACAGCAGTCCCACAGCAGTCCCAGAGCTCACGGGTAAAATCATCCAAATTTAAGCAGTCCCGGGGACTGCTTTCTGGGACTGCTTTGGTGTCAGGTTGGGTCTGGTCGGTACTGTATATATTTTAGTAGCATTTCACACAAAAATATTTCCTGTCCTGCGTAAATAATACATTTAATTACCCTTGACCTGTAAAGTAAGCATATTACAATGACAATAATATTTATCTATAAAGCTAAAACAATGCTGTCATTGTCATACCAAGGAACTGTGTTTGGTAATAATAACTTTCATTATTTTTTAGCGTCATCAATAATTCTATGATTTACTTTACATTGTGGATTAAAAAATCAATAAAGTAACGGTTTTACCTTCTTGTGAAATAAACAGTAGTACTTAAAATAGCCAGGAAGCATATAACTATCCCTACAACAGATATCATCAAAATTATAATAAACCCCGAGGAAAAGAAAGATAGGTTGGGAGTTTTCTCTTGATCATGACTGACATCCAAATCTGTGAAAAAAAGAAAGTGGCAGAGTTTTATTACAAAACAAGACATTGAAAGCAATGTAAGAATGTTTTGTTTCATGGCCCTTATTGCCGAGTATAGGTCAAAATTTAAAGCCCTCCACCGGTAAATGGTTGCGTCTTCATATGAGTGAAAAATTCTCGAGATATACATATACATTAATATAGCAGCTACGAACAAACACACAAATTACGGAAAACGATTTACCTGGGGACATAAATGTATCATACTCATGATGTCTAAGTTTTTATAACTCACTATTAGCAAGCATATTTATAGTACTTTCACTACATTAATATTTGTTATAAAAAGAATTAAGTGAAAGTTCATGAAAGGATAAATATATTTTATGAATCATAATCAAAAAACTTCTCTCAGTAGTTGTTTCCACACAGCCATATTGCTTATCACAGGTGTCTGTACATATACAATTTTCCTCTCAAAATTGTCCATAAAAGCCTTTTGGACACTTCTGAAAGCAGATTACTCAATATGACCCCAGGGGACATACTTTGAAAACAATTTTAAACTATTTTAGAATATGTTCAGCCTTTCAAGTAGCTTAATATGAATTGAATACAAAGTAGATGTCTCTTCAATCATTGTTATTTCTAGTCTTGTTTCTGTTTTACAGAAAATAATTTCCATTTTCAAGAACATCAAGTAGATATACATTTCAGAATCTATAAAAAAAAATGTAGTAACTCAAGTCTATATGCTGTTTCACATTTGAATATTTTACTTGAAAAAGACTTTAATGGTAATCTAACAACCAAGCTCTATGAAGGATAAACGTGATAATTTTAACTTTTCTATCGTGCACGTTCCTTATTTATGAAGTAATAAACCTTCTTCACCTGCATACGGAGTTCTTATATCTCAGTTGATTCGATACGAAAGTGCATGCTTTACGTATGAACAATTTCTAAAACGAGGTAATTAATTATTGACAAACAAGAATATCTGCAGTCTCGTTTTGAGTCATCATTTCGTAAGTTCTATGGTCGATACAATGACCTTTTCAGCAAATACAATTTATCATTGAGTCAAATGATGACTGACGTTTTTCATACTATTTGATAGTCCATTATTTATACATCGAATTGACGACAATTTTTTCGTCATTTCCGGATTATGAAAAGGAGCACACGACAGGTGTGATCGGTCGGCAGGGGATGATCATTCCTCCATGGCACCTGATCCAAACTCTGGTGTTTTGGAGACACGTGTTTGTTTTCATCCTATTTTGTATTGTTTTATGGACTTTGATATTGAATAATGTTTGCTTTCTCCATATCCTTCTTTGGGATAAAAATAACCAAAATTTGATATCAAGTCTGCGTAGCATCCTTCCATTTTGAAGTACTCATAAGGAAGATAAGCATGAATCAATGTGAAAATGAAGTATTTGTTTCAAATTTTGTTTGTAGAAACTCATTGTACGCAGTTAATAGAAGAATCATGGTGAACATCTGGTATTGTTTTTAGAAGGTATTGTACTGATACAATCTCACATTACTTCATAATTATTGCTTAATAATAACTAAAAGAGGTTGTTTATCTTCAGAAATTCTGTCAATGTTTAATGAAGCAAAGATTTTTATGCTTCATTGAAAAAAAAATCTTTACTGTTCTGCTACTGTTTGAGACGTAATTTTACTGATGCAGAGATTTGGTACCGTTCTTAATGTAATATCAAAGAAGATATGACCCGTGGGTAAACTAATCGCAAGATTTAAAATATTTAAAAACTAAATAATTGTAAAATCTAGAGTAATGCATTGCGTATAAATTAATTTCTATAGTTATGCAATTGTGTAAGATTCACACAGGGAAAATCATCCAAATTGAACACAAAATTTAAATCATAATAAGGAAGATAATCTGTTCAAATGTTTTTGGCTATTTTTGAGAAAAAAAAAAGGTTTTAGATGTGAAAAAGATAAAAGAAAAATCTATGCAACAGATTGTCAATTTAAATTAGAACAAAATTCAAACCGTTGATTAGATGATGCTATTGTCCCCAATTTTAAATTAAATTTCGTCATGCTTGATTTACAATTCAATAACAAAAAAACCATGTTGGCTTAAGTTTACTTTTTATTTTCATCATTGGAAACATCTCAGTATGGGTTTATTTTTAGTCCTATGTTCTTATATCTGTTTCATTGATGAAACTAACAGTTCCCAAATAGTTATGAAATGTTTGAAACAAACATCATTGGGTTTTCTTCTCTTAGGAGCAATGAATTCTCAATATTTTGTTCTCTTTTTTTAATGAAACATTTGCACGAAAGGTATACATTGTACAAAGATAATTTATGTATTGGATGCTTTTCCCTTTTCATGGATTTTTTTTTCATATACGATGTGCAGGATCAGTCAGTGTACTAAAATACACTTGATTCAAAATGAAAAGATTAATTTGTGGATTGTCGGGGTGTTTTCTCATCTTATCATCCTACATTCAAATTACCGTACCTAGTGGCGTTTGTAACAAGTGAGTTATGCTTTATTTCTCCATTAATATTTATTAATTCAATGAGAAATACTTCAGCAAAAATATGTATTTTAAATCATTTGTAACAGCATTGTGTTGTCTTACAGAGAACCACTGATATGCTGCACGAATTACAGAAGAGTTAAAAATAATTGTGAAGGTAAAAAAGAGTTTTATCTTAATATATTGAAAATACAGTTTAAAAATGTTACTTAAATGTACATAAGGTAAAACAGATTCATATAATATATTTCATTATCAAAATAGAATAATTCTTCTACTGTTGGTGTAAATAAATATTTGCCAAAACATCTTGCATTTAAAAAATAATGTTTATATATTTCCCTTTATTTATTTTAAAGAATGCTGGCCTGGAACATTTGGTGTCAACTGTAATCGCACTTGTCCTAATGGATTTTATGGTCGATTTTGCTTAGAGAAATGTAACTGTTCATCGTGTCACAAAATATCAGGATGTAGACAGAATATAAACTCATCGGGTACGTCTATATATATACTTCAGAATAAGAAAACATTAAGATATTTCTATTCTTTCTACAACCCTTTTCTGTCTTAAAATGAGCTTACTAAGTCTGTCTTAGGTTGCAAAGAAAAACATAAGCGAAAAAAGTTTTCCGACTCATTATACAGATTTTACGAGTCTAATTTACAAAAAGTATATGCCCCAGTAAACATTTTTCAAATAGTTAAAAATCGTTGATAAGATGATTTTTATGTCTATTTAAGTTAATTAAATTACACATGCTAGATCTACAACAAAACAAAATATATTTGTATTATAGCTCGTAAAATAAATGTTCATTAACTATAGAATCATTTGGTATGTTCGAATTCAGAATAAAGATTAAATATTGATAAATCAATATTAGATAAGTAATCATATAACGTTATTTGCATAGTTAATGGTACAGATTTGCCAAAATCATCCCAATCAGAAGAACTTGCCGTTACCGAGGACGCTGACTGGCTTATTGTTGCTATGTTTGTTTCCGGAACTGTTGGTCTCTGTTTTGTAATTGGCTTCGTAGCCCACAACAAACTTAGGTAAAGGATAATTGACGTAACTTGCCATTAGACACAATTTGAATGTATACGTAGAATTAAAGCCACCTTTAACTCACTCTACTGAGTGACGTCATTGACTAGAAGGACAAGCAGTTTATCTGTGCTTAAGCCATAGATCAAGCTACAGTCGTTAAGCTAGTTCCGGGGTTCGATCAATTCCGAATAATTAGTAATTTAGTCAATTTTTCGCATTAAACAAGTGAACTTTTTAGGTATCACAATTACGTTTGATATGCATTTTAACAAATACCACAGTTTTGTCGACAATAAATTATTAGAACAGTGGAAGATATCGGAATTTTTTTTTTGTGTTGTCAATTTATTTGTTCCTAATACCCTTTATAAACACTGTTCGTCCTTTATTTTCTCTTCATTTTAAACGAAACTGTATTTTATTATTTCTCCGCCTGAAAAGCAGGGGGATGATATAGTCATGTTGATGTCCCTCCGTCTGTATAGGAGGCGAGTTATGATTAAAGTGAGCTCACACTATCTCTGAATTCTCTTTATCCTTTGAAAATACCACTCACCTACTGGAAACCAAGTATTTAACTTTTCCCAGGCATGTAAATGAATAATGTGGGCCTTTTTTTCATTGAAGTGTCGAATAGCATGGGGACCACTAAGGTATTCGGAACTCGTAGGCTTATTCATAACTGGTAGAATACTTCTTAAAAAATTACTTGAATAGCAACACTCTTATTAAACAGTATTTAATTCCTAAAGTATTGAACTACTTTGACAAATGCTTAGATTTTGAAATACTGCCGAACATATTTATGTCACCGCCGAATAGGTTTCTTATTTGGAACTGGTCAAACAACTGTAACATTGTTGATGAAAATCAAAAATTGAAAGAAAAATTGAACTAAATTGAAAGAAAATATGTGAAAGATGACAGATTTTAGAACGATTTATCAATATTTATAGCATAATTAACTGAATGTAACTGAAAGTAACAGAATGATGGTAAAAGTCATTTTATTTATTTAAAAAAAAATCTTTTAGAGGTGTATTTTTTCTTCCTTAAATTGTAAATTTTCATATTCACAAATAGCTATGAAAATGTATATTTCAAATAGATGCAAATATTTCTTAATTATTTTTTGTAGACGATCCAAAATCGTTGGGAAACAACAATTAAATCCAAGTGCAAGAACCACACCTTTTGCGGAAAACTAGTATACAGAAAACTTTACAATTTCTAAAGAACCCATTATCCTTCCAAATGCAATAATATGACAGAAGCACTTACATGTAGGTCTGATAAATATTTTCAAGACAAGGTTGTCTTTAAAGCCTGTAATATATCAGAAGACACCAATAATACATATAGCCATGTTTTGTCCTACAGTATATTAAATAACACAATGGATTCAGAAAATGAGTCCAACATTGTAATATATTCCAGATGTTAACAGAAAGTGACATCCACAGATAACAATACTTACAATGAATCAGTGATTAAATGTACAACTGAAGACGAGTTCTTTTTTCTAAATTTGTATTGGCAAAAGTAGATGAATATTAAGCGTCTAATGAAAGGAAAAGAACAATTCAGAAGGATGAGTTTAGTTTAGACGTTTCTCATACTGTTAAATCAACCATGCCAAACCCAGAAGCTTCTGTGACTTGAAAAGGTCAGATGTCATCAAAGGAAAAAGACTTGTAAAAAAAACATATGAATGAAATGTCCAAACTGCTGGAAAACTTGAAATCAAAATCTGAAAAACTGGAAAACAATCATTCAAAGGCAAAGATCCTCAAAAAAGACAACCAAGAAGCTTTTGAGATAAAGTTTCACCCCTTCTACAGAAATTTCATGAATAACTGTAAAAACAATATGAAAGGCATGTTGTCAACCAAATTATATACTTTAAACATCTAAAAAAAATTGTATGTATATCGACATTTCATTGACATGTCATTGTCCTTTTAAGCAGAGATAAAACTTCTATCTGGATGTTATTTTATCAAAAATGATTGATACAGGTACATTAATATGTTTCATAACATAATCGATGTATTTCATTTGAAGTTGACGGTTGGAAATTAAAGTCATGACGTTTAGTATAAAGTTTGTTTGTTTGTTTGTTTTTCAAGTAAACATCAAAATATAAAACAATTAATATAATGTAATTTCCACTCTTATGCTGAAACTAGATGAAACTTCTCTCAATCGTCCACTTCCATTATTGATGCAGCAATGTTACCTTGCACACCTGCATACACCACTTCACGGAAGGTTATTTGGCGTAATTTTTAAGGAGAGGCAGGACACATATCACATGACTAAATCGACTACGTCAAAGTCACTGTTAATATAGGTGCTATATTATATAGGTGTTTCTTTACGCCACAGTCTATTACGTCAGTGACGTCATATATGATCTCTCAGTGCAATGAAATCAAGACGTAATAACCTGGTAAGACCTTACATATAAACAGATCACAATCAATGTATGGTTATGTATTTTTTATTTGTATTTCTATCATTTTATTTGTGTATGATGAAAAAAAGCTTATGTTGCAAAAAATAAATATAAAAGCGAATAAATAGATTTCAACGAAAGCATCAATACTTCATAAAAAATATGTAACATTTGTTATTCCCCTCGTTTTCATCTTTTTGTTTCCCTTTCAATATTTACATGTATATAAATTTAGCGTGAACAATTGAAGAAAATAAATGAAAAACGATATGCGTTGGAATAGCTATATCATTCTTCTGTACATATTAATTTTGTTCATTCATGAGGGCATAACAACTTTCAATCATGGAAGTGGAGAGTGTAAAAACTCAGTAACGTAAGATGTTTTCCTAGATACATTTATGTAATTATTCAACAGTTTAAATGAGAATAGGGGGTAAAAAAAGAAATGAAAGCATTAATTTTTGAAGTTTTCTTGTTGCAATTAATTTCTGTAATTAAACAATTTCATGAATAAGAACGGTGTTTTTTTCCACTTTTACACACTGAAATGATCAGATACATATCGAAATTCTAGGTAAGTCTCTCTTAAAAAGCAACTTAATTAACGAAATGGCAAATTTAAAATCACACTCTTTCAGTTTTCTTTAAAAAAGAAATTATGTACTTTCTTAATGTCCTCTTTCCAATATATCAGAAAAATATTGGTGTTTGAAAACTTTCTTTTCCAATTGGTTTTCACAGGAATGAAATTGAATGTTGTGTTAATTACTATCAAGAAAGCGGAACATGTAAAGGTAATTGGAAAGTTAGAGAAATATTTAAACCTCGAAAACTACACATTTTCATTCTTATTTAATCTTAGCAAAGTATTTACCTTACATAAATGTGAAAAAAAGTAAATACAAATTGTAGTTGTTTTAAACTTAAGCTTGTCCAGATGGATGGTTTGGAGAGAATTGCTCGGAGCGGTGTCCAGAAAATCAATATGGATCACTATGTCTTGGAATATGTTACTGCAACCCTAATGAAACATGTGATCATGTACTAGGATGTAAGTGAATCACATGTTTTTAAACGAATGTTGATTTGTCAGTTTGAAATATTACTTTCATTGCTAGGATATTATTATTGAAAGTGTGTGATTTGTCTCAGGTCTTCAAAAAGGAGTGTGCACTGGACATGACGGGTAGGAACCATATTTCATTAATTTGCTTGTTTATCGGGAATTATTTGCAAATCAATCAAAATCATCAAAGCGAGATTTTATATTACAATATTTTATTACTTCATGATAGCTGCTTAGATTCTATAATTTCTAATCTCCTTTATTTCAGAGAGTTCAAATGCTGTATTAATTACTACCAGCATATCAAAAACAAATGCGAGGGTTTGCATTTCTTTTATTGCATGTGAAAAAACTCAAGATAAAAGAAAACGACGACACCGACTTTCAAAATTGTGGGTCTAAATAAAACAAAATAAAATCTTTTTATTACAGTTTGTTTTCCGGGTACCTATGGCTACAATTGCGAGGATAATTGTCCCAATGGAACGTACGGATATCTCTGTCGACAGAAATGCAAATGCAACTCAGATGTCATCTGTGACAAAAGATTCGGTTGTGTTGACCAAGGTATGTCTTATTTCAATTAAATTAATGAAAATAAAACGAAATATAACTCCACAATGAAGTTTAAATATATTTAAAATTGATATGCGGACGGTACGACCCTTCGGGCGAGCTAGATAGTTCAGTTTCATTTTAGATCTGGCTCGTCACATCGCACGTGACATTGTGTGAGTCTAGACTGACATTTACCAATCCGAAGTCTGAAATGTGCTGACTTTAAATGGAGAGCGTTTTATTTACTGTTTATCTGCAAATGTTCCGATTAAATCAAAGTTGTTTTAATTTGTTGAATTTTTATTGTTATTCTCGCGAAAAAGTAGCCCAAAGAAGCAATGCATTGTGGGTCCAGAAGTTGCTGACTTACTGAGGGAAAAAATCAATGTGTTAGTCTGAATCTTCTCTTTTTCCATTCGTTTTCGTCAGAGTTCGCGCTCGCTGCAGTCGCTTTTATAATTTTCAGGACTAAAAATGGATTGGAAAATTGAACTTCTATAAAGTTTTATCCGTTTCTTTTCTATTTTCTAATTTAAAAAAATTAGTTCAAACGGGACGATTTTGTGCCTATTTCATATCCTCTATTTAAAATTAGTACAGTTAAGAGCTTGTTTTCAAAAGAGTTGTTCATACTTCTGTAAACTTCTGAAACTTCAATAAAATTATTTTACTAATTGTTAATCATTTATTTTTACTTTGAATTGACGACGGATTTTTTCGTTATTTCCCGATCGTGACAATTTAGGAGAACATGGTGGATGTAGATCCTTTTTTTGATTTGGCTAAAGCAATAAATCTTGATTAGTGTAGTACAGTATAACAAACAATCGTTTATTGATTTTTCAATCTGTTTATCACTATACTAATTTATATACTATTAGTTAACATCCTATTAAATTGAAAAATGCTTATATATTACTTAAACATGCGAGGGCTAAAATTCATTAACTTTGATCAAAGTTCCCAATAACAATTGAAATATACCCTGGCTAAAGCTCAGTATTATTGGTACACTTTAGTTGACAGATACCGAGTACACCATATATTAAGGACAGTGTATAACGTAATAATTACAAGAAAACTTTGAAAATAAAAGAAACTAGTGCTAATTGTAACGGGAACCGTTACAGATGTTCCCCAAACGCTCCCCAACTCCCTTTTGATGCCATATTCCCTGTAAGCTTCATTAAATAAGACAAATTCTGGTAATTTAGACTTTAACAAAATTTACCCAGAAGGATACCAATTATATTTTAGCATTGCACATTTGCGCATGTGAATGCATGTGCGTTATGACCATATCATCTTGTCTACACTATCTATATATTTAAATATACTATATATCAAAGCATTCAGTCCAAAAGTATTAAAAATCACTCATTTAAGTGTATTTTTAATTTCACTCGTTCCAAATGCACGCACGTGCATGATGACCATACCTTCTTGTAGGAGTTCCTTATATTTATCTATGTTCTGAATCCCATCCTGTTTGGTTGAAAAACAAGAGAGTTATAGCCATTTCAAGTTTTAGCCAATCAGATTGCAGCACACGTGCATGCTCGTGATTTCATGAATTTTTTGTATATCATATTGCAGGATATCCTAATGTAAAACTATGTTTTAAATTTCAAAGCATTTCGTCAAAAAACAAAGGGGATGTAGCCATTTAAAGTTTCAGCCAATCAGAATGCAGCACACGTGCATGCGCGTGATTTCTTTAATTTTTCTGTATATTATATTGCAGGATATCCTAATGTAAAACT
>NW_026919039.1:0-15525 GCF_032062105.1 Saccostrea cuccullata | reverse complement strand
TATCCCCTCCAGGGGCTGCACTCAGTTGACCCACCTATCCCCCCCAGGAGCTGCACTCAGTTGACCCACCTATCCCCCTCAGTGGGATGTCCTAGATATTGACCCACCCATCTAGACCCTTTATACTACTGTGGTCGTAAGATTGACACACTGTCGTAAGTGAAAAACGGTCGTAAGATTTTCTTTTCCCTTAGTTACCGACAACTGCTCATGCGCAGGTGACGCAATAAATGCGGGAAACCCGGTCGATTACGCAATCTTGATGTACAGTGATGTCGCCACTATATAATTATACCATTATAGATTTCTCAGTTTCCGACTAATTCAATGCAACAAGACTGAAAAAATAAACACTGTTATGTACATAAGTTGTAGGTAAGTATTGTTCAAATACCGGTATATATAAAAAGTAAAACTGTTATTCCTTTAAGAAAAAAAAGCATGCCCTTGCAATGTATGGTGTTAGAGAGGATAAAGTAACGTTTGTGTGTCAGAAGGGATGGGTTAAGAGGAACCGGTGAGTGCGTGCGTGCATAACGGAGGTTTAGCAATAACAATTCATATCAGGATCGAAATGCCTTATGCCCAGCCCCTTGTTAAAACAAATATTCATTTTTTAAATAAGATCATTTAAAAAATTAGCGCCATACAGAAAAATAAAGTCTGAAATATTCACACTTAGGCTAATTAAAACAATTTTACAAATCAAAAAATAAACATTTGTGAAATCATGTTTTGTATAGGAAAAAGTATATGTTAAGCAATAATAAAAGTCCATTTTTAGCTAGAAAATGTTTTAAAATTTTATTCAAAGACCTCTTTTCAAGATCTATCAGTTGGAGAATTATAAATTCGATCAGAAAATATCAAATGCTTGCATTCAGACATTGACCATACAAGCAGACATTTTTAGCGAGAATGCAATTTGGGTATAGCGAGATTGTTGAGATCACTCACGTATAAAAAAATCGCCTACAATTCATTCCATATATGAGAAGTTATTTTTTAATACATATACGTATTTAATAAATTTTCATCTCGCTACAGATTCCATTTACATATTATATACAAAATGTATTCTATCTAATGCATGGTGATTATTTGTCCATTTCTTAGTGAAAAATAGGCAACTCTTGAAAACAGAAGATAGTTCTTTCGAAGACTTATATTAGTAGCGCCCCATTCAGTATGTCCTAGACAATAAGTTAAAATGTCAATCTTTTTTTCACCATTATTGCAGGGAATTCAGCCAAGGTCTTAGGTTTTCAGTATTTATAAAAGGCTAACTCCCCCTTTTTTGGAGCTTACCTTTTTTTGTTGGTTAAGCCCCCCCCCCCCCCCCCGCTTTTCAATACGCCAGTTCGAGATTGTAACTCTCCTGCGATAGAGGCGCAAAAAGTATCCATATCAGCATGGAGGTGGGACAGTTGCTTATGTATACAAACGTGCATAAATAAATGAACGATGTCTACGGCTTTTAAAATTCATTTAATGTTATAGAAAGATAAAGATGTTAATTAGTGATGCATTTTATGATTTCATCAAGCTCAACTGTGTATATTTATTTATCTACTTTCAATTATAGGGTACTTGAAAACGAAATAAACGTCGTGGTCTTCATATAAAAAGTAAAAGATTTTCTTGATTGTACAAACATTCTCTAAAACGTTAGTGGGTTTTTTGAAGTTATAATAAGGTAAAAAAAAAATAAATGTGTCATTTAGATTGCCGACATGTAATGATCAGCCACCCCACTTTCAAACTTTCAATTTGCTACCGATGCCTATGGGGTTAAAAATATTTTACAATTAACAATAAGTATTTCATATTAGATTGAGGAAATTTACATATTACTCTTGTTTGAAAAAAATTTTAACAACCAGTGTGTATTTATATATATAAGAGATGTTTATTCGAACTTGCCGTAAAGGTTTACCCTAAGTGTAATCTATATAATTTTTTTTTTTACATTTTATTTCTCTTTCCATGGTTCATCTAGATATCAAATATTTGCCCCCACCCACACACCCCTCATAACCTTTTTACTACGGAAATGTTCGTTCAAGTTGACATCCTCACACTTTTTGTGAATGTAATTAATGTAGTGAGTTAGTGTATAAAAATAGTACTGAAAGATGTTGGAGTTGAAACTTGTCCCCCCTCCCGAATCAAACAATTGTCTTCTTTTTGTGTTTTGCTAGTCAAATACTTTTCAAGTTCCCCCCCTCCCCCTTTTCAAATTCGATTCTAGGTGAATGCTATGTTAGCGATTTTCGTAAATAAGAGACTGAGCATGACAAATTCAACTTGTATTTAATAGTGGGGATTAAATATGTACAAAATATATCGTTTATGATAAAATTTGTGTATTTTAAGTTATTTAATCCAAAATAATATATTCCGTTTTCCGCTCCGTTCCGCTTTCCGTTCCGCGTTTTAGCAACTCCCCAACTTGATTGTATCCATCATACAGGAACGGAAAATTTTGATAGGTGTAGAGAGCGCAGCTGATTGAGAAAATGGTGAAGATGTATTCAAAGTCAGTTAACCATCACAAATAACTGAAGGTTATTATAAAATTAAAAGTTGTATATACCGGTAACAAAAATAAATATAGTTCTAAGGTTTATTATTCTTTGAAGAGAAGCGAAAGAATGTGAAGTTTTTTAAAATTTAATTTGAACAGAAGTGAAGTAATTTTATAATCAATATTGACTGTATACTAGTACATTTTGTCTCGGAAAAGTTAATTCTATAGTAAGATTTTCCCCCTTATATCCCTGACATTTAAAAACAAGTACAATGTTTTCTTATGGTAGCTATAGTATTTTCAGGCGTCGTATATCTTTTTTATTACATATTCTTGAATAATAAAGTGACGAGTTCAAAAATTCTTTTTAAGTTTATATAATTAATAGATGAATATGATACCTCATTTTACATTGGAATTTGTGAAAATTGTTCCAGCACGTTTTTTTATTCACCTGCAAGATTACGTTGCAATAATGTTGATAACTCAGGCATGTAGTGCCCCTTTCCTGAAAATTGTTCTTTTTTTTATTTAAGGCCAGCGATTATCCCCTAATTAGATGAAATTAACTTTTTGCAAACTACTAGATAAAAGTATCAAAAAATATTTTTGCTGAAAAGAGAATATAATTCTTTACCCCAGCCCCTTTAAAAATTAAAATTATTTACGCATAACCATTTTGTTGAAGGCATTTATTTTGTTGTTTTTTTTCTTTTCTTTATCTTTTTATATTTATATTTTTTGCATTAATAATATAGTTTCATGGTATATAGACATCCCTATTTTACTTCCTCGGTAAACGGCATCATTTTCCTGTTGGTCAATGATTCAAACAGATGTGCGTTGACCCAAATTATTAGTCTCCTTGGCTCCGTTTTGTTTATATTTTATGATAAAGTAAACGCAGTGGCTAATTTCATTTTTAGAGTTGATATTTTATGTAGTATTTATAGACTTACGACAACCAAAGACTAGACGTCAACTTACGACTGTTTTTTGACGTAACGTCAATCGTACGATTTTTTGTGAATAACCAAAATCTTACGAAAAAATCTTACGACCGTCTTACGACTACGATTAGTCGTAAGATTTTTTGTGAATAGATGTCCTGATTGTGACGTCACGGTGAGAAAGGGAAAAATTCAGTACATTATCTAGCTATAACTTTTGTTGAAATTGGTAGTTTAGTGTAACAGTATACATACAACATGCTGAAGTTATAAAAAATAATAAAAGCTCATTTTGATTCGAATGACCATCACTGAAAGTGTTAGAAAGCGTTTCATTATGTGTTATCAATCGCATCTTCTCGGGTCTATTCTGAGAGCACATGTACTTGTTTCGGAAATAAATTTTAGCCTTTGTATCATGTATGATTTATAAATATTAAATACATGTATTAAATGTGTATAATTATAAAACAGGTTATCTAACTCCGAATTACACTCGATACCCCCTCCTCAGAAATGCACTCATTTTAGTGTACACTTTCAGTGGAAATGCACTTACAAATTATTAACCATTGTCTTCTACGATAATTTATCTACAAAACCATATATGGCATACATGTCTTTGTTTTCATTTATCTCCGTAAACAGCGTCAAAACTCTCCTCACCGATGATAAGTCGAACTCAATTATGAAACGGTATGTGCTAATCTCAGACAAATCTATATACAGGTTGATCACAAATTAAAAACTGCTAAGGCACTACCGGGGTAATACTAATGAAACATAAACTAAATTATATACATTTTTTGAGCGGCATTGACCTCTTGTAAATAACCACAGGCACTTAGGATATGACCCTCTCCCTACTTTCCATTTTTTTAACTTTCTAACGCCGGGGGTGAATAAACTTTTTCCAATTTTTGAATTTTAACTCCACCCTATATGTGCATGTTGATTTAATCGAAATATTTACTAATCGGAGGCACATAAAGAATTATATAAATGGAAATCTGAAAAGGAAGAAGAGCGTGTTTCAAATTTATCGATGTCTGCATATATTCCATGATTCTCTACGCTTTAGATAGAGATCATGCAAGTGAAGATTAAACGAAAAACTTGTATTTAAAAACAGCATAAAGAGATAAAAGCGTAATATTATTAATAACATGCAATACGTATTAAAAATCCGAAATAGGAAAACCCCCAGAAAAACAGAAAGGGGGGGGGGGGTCGATACTCCAAGTGCCTGTAAGTAACGGCACGCGTTGTTGTTAGTTGCATCTACATATTTTATTCGCTGCGTTGCTTTCCATGTTCATTCAGTAGAATTTATGTTATATGTATACATTGAAAGTCTAAGAGCAAAATAAAATCTGCCTGTTGATTGCGCCAAATAAAATTAATGTTTAAATTATCATCCCATTTACCCCTCTAAAAATTCCTTTTAAGTACGCTTTTTTCTATCCTTTATACGTATAAGCAAAAAATAAAATCAAGTTAAGATTTATTTTAGTTATTTGCTGCCTCTCTGTAAACTTAAACAAAAACATTTTCAATATAAACACTGAATGCATTAATACTTTTGGCGGAAGTTATTGTTGATTTAATAGCCTTGCTGAACTTTCTAAAGAAGAAGGATATATACAAAGCGTAAAAAACATATTTCGGGGTTGGGGGTTGGGGGTGTTAGTAGTCCTTGACTTCTAGATTATCTTCATACCTAAGACTCTTCAAACAAACTTAGATCACAGATCTGCGATTTCAACGGGAATGGGGAGTCTGCCTTTTCCAGAGGGGAATACAAGGTCACTTTTATTTTGCAAATTCCGGCGAGAACCCGCGCATGAAAAAAAAGAAAGAAAAGAAACGGTAAGAAATAAACACATAAAGAAAAAAAATATATATATACGAGGGTCATTCAAAAAGTTCGTAGACTTTTTAAATACTTTTTTTAATTAACGTCATATTACAACCAAACTTGGTACACATATTTTAACAACAGATTCAACTAGATGCTGTCATGAGACAGTAATACCCGCACTAAGGTGTTTGCCTCTAAATACACGCTCCTACATATTGGGCGCCTTTCCAAGGAAAAAGTCAAAATAATTCTATAATTTACATGTATTCATCAAATTGAATATGAAATTCTCAGACCCTGTGACCTATAACTCAGAACCTTTTATATTTATTTTATACATGCTTAATTCATTATATACCAGTCTGAATTCTATTAATGATGTAAATTCATGCGCGGATCTGTCCGGGGGGGGGGGGGGTGGGTGGGTGGGTGGGTCAGGACCCCCCCCCCCTGGAATTTACAAGGTTAAAAAATGTATATACAAAAACAAGGAAAAAGTTACAATGGACCCCCCTTGGAAAACGCAGACCCCCCTGGTAAACACGAATATGTGTAAAATGGGTATGAAAAGTTAAACATTTGAGGCAATAGAAGTCACCACTACCCCCCCCCCCCCCCCCCCCCCCCCCCCCCCCCATATTTACACATTTTTTACTTTAGCTTTTTTTTTTTGGTTGTCAAGAAATTTCTGGGATAGGATTTTTTTTTGACTGAGGTGGACCCCCCCCCCCCTGGAAAAAATTGCTGGATCCGCGCCTGAAATTAGATTTTGATATATGTTTTGCTCATAATAGGACCTTTTTAAATTTACTAATCCCCCCCCCCCCCACTCGACACCACAATCACACAGCACATACTTTTTGGAATAGGCTAGATGGAAAAGGTTTGTTAAAATTTAATATCGTTTGTTATGAATTAATTTAAAATTTGTTCTTGTACTATACATGTTAACATGTAAATTTCTAAATCACATCACGTTGCGTCACCCATTATCATATTTATAGATTAAACACCATTTGGCACACCTCGGCCGATTCCCACTTCATCTGATAAGGTGACGGAATCGACGAAGGTTCGCCGAATGGAATTAGCACATGGCTGCAGTCTGGTGTGCATTGGATTAATTCATTTTGTGTTATAATTGGATTTATATTTCATGAAGTTGACGAGACACAGGCAGTCGGTAAGTAGAAGTTTAAGTATAGTGGGGGGTAAAATACACCCAAACGATTAGGTTAAAGTTCAAAAAGGGTCAAAGATCATCGCATGCCACACTAGACGAATTTCATATTGTGAAGTTATCTCCCGTTGTCAATGTGACATTCAGTTACTGAACTTACTGCCAATACTGGTGCGGATCCAGAATGTTTTTTCGGGAGTAGGGAGGGGGGTTCACATCTCAGTCAAAAAATTCCAGCCCAGAATTTCCTGACAAGCAGGAGGAAAAAAACTGAAAACAAATAAACAAATAAAAAACAATGATAGTGAGGTCAATGTTTTCTAAGTTAGGGGGAGGATGTCCAGAGTCATTTTTTATTTGCTTCTGACAGTATATAGTCTTGTTTAAATAACAAAGCAAATTCCAGATGGGGGGGATGGGGGGATTCCAATCTCCCTACCCACTTCCTGTCCCTGAAATAACAATCTATTTTGTGATTCCAATTAAATAGTATATTTTTTTCCATTTGACTAATTATTATACATATTTTGTTTCTTGTGTTTATATTATGTCTGTCTATTAGTCTGCAGAAATTATAACCTAGCTAGCTTGCCCATAAGTTTTAAGTGGGATGGGCTATACAAATGGCTTCCACATTTTATAGGTTAATTTATTTCTTGTGACAATTGAGACCTTTTATTTGGGTACCATTAATTTTTACCTCTGATCGCTTGACCTAGGATACACACTTTTCATTAACATGATTAAGTCTCCCAATTATGGCTTCTCGTAATTAACTCCTCATAGTCACCACCCCATATGACACGCGCTCGAGACTCGAAAAGGATGCACTGCATCTTCTTGTTTGTTTAATGATTAGCACGTATAATGAAGTTACTAATGGATTGTCTTTCTTTAATTACCGTCAAATTGCCGTCTTGGAAGATTGCAAATGTATCAAATTAATTTTCTTTTGCATTTCATAGATATACAACAGCATAAATAATAAATATTTTTAATTAAAATGATATATTTTTGTTTGGGCCGAGCAGTCTTTTATGTGAGCCGAGGTGTCTTTAAATTTGGGCCGACCCGTCGGAGCCGAGGTGTCAATGGGCCGAGGTGTCGTTGGGCCGAGCAGTCTGACATTCGTTTGAACAAAAAACCCTGCAAGATACATCTTTTCTTTCAGAAATTGTGCCAGAAAAGTTTGAAGTAGCTATGGGAATGGTCAACATTGAACTTGCTGAGCCTTCCTTCTGAAAGTGACTTGACCAGATATTTGGCTACCTATTATGAGGTACGAACTAATCATTTGTTGTACGACTTATTGTGTATGAGATTGCCACCATTTTATGGAACGCCGTCACTGCCTTATAGCAGAACACTACTATAGCATTGTGTCAACCTTCCATTACATTATGTCAACTCTTTATGACATTAACCCACACTACTATTGCATTATGTGAACCTTCCATTATATTATGTCAACTCCTTATGACATTAACCCACACTACTATTGCATTATGTGAACCTTCCATTATATTATGTCAACTCCTTATGACATTAACCCACACTACTATTGCATTATGTGAACCTTCCATTATATTATGTCAACTCTTTATGACATTAACCCACACTACTATTGCATTATATGAACCTTCCCTTACATTATGTCAACTCTATATGACATTTACACATACTACAATTATATTTCGTCAACTTGCATTTCGTTATGTTTACTTTTCATGAGATCTTAGTTTTTATTAACTGCTGTGAAAAGCTCATGCCATACTGTGCGCACTCTTCTATATTATGCCGATTCACTATTACGTTATGCGAACACGGGTATCCTCGGCCTTTATATGAGCACAACGTATTTTCCGCGTTCCGCAAGCACTAAAAATGGCGGGAGAGAAAACTGTCGTAGAAAAGATTCTCAGCGATTTGGGAATGACATCTTTAAATGAAAATTTTAAGCGACAAATGATTGACAATCTTGAAACGTGCAAAGCCTTAACACTGCGACTGTGAATTAAAGTCACGTCGAAATTCAATGGTATTTACTTTAATCTCATAATTAAATAAATCAAATATTATGAGTCGTGCAGCAATCATTTTTTTTCTTTTTCTTTTGAATTTTTTTAAATAAAAGTCTTAAAGGAGATGGGTGAACATGACGAGAGATAAGCCCATAGCGCGACAAACATAAAGGTGAAAAATTAAATCTCAATTTTATCAAAATTTTCCTTAATATTTCATCTAACATTAAAGTATACTTTATGTAAAATCTGAACAACTTGCACAAATCTCACGAAAATTGAATTTATTTGCCTATGAAATATTATACACACACGAAAGAGGACAAAACGAGTCATTTTTTCACACTATAACACTATTTTTCGATATGAGTGGGTCTTCTCTCCATTTTTTTGAAAGGTAATTCTCAAAGTTTGCATAAAAACATTATTTTGGTTTCCAAAATTAAGCAATGACCCACTTAAAAATATAAGTTTATGACATAACTTTCGTATCTTTTCGAGAAATACTTGAAGTCCCTTAAGTCAATGGTCATATCACAAACATGATTTAAATGCCACACTTCATCAGGACTTGTGTAGCATATTGGTTAACTTGCTAGTCTCAAAAGAGAGTGCAACTCAGGATTTTTATTGCCAGGGTTCGAACCCAATGGATACCAAATTATTTTTCTTTATAAAAGAATAAATTTTAGCGAAAAATTTTCCTCAAAACTTTTTGTTTATCATGATTTTACAAAAATCAATGATGATAACTTTACTCTAAATACTAAAATCATAATTTGAATATGATTTTTATATATCTGAAGCTTGTGGGTTTTTTGCATAAGCTCACCCATCTGCTTTGAAGGACATTGCATTAGTTTCACAATAAGCTTAGCTGAATTAAGTTGAAAACTTTTTTCTATAAAACTATAAAGCCTGAGAGCTTCTGATTTATACCGCCCCCTTCTTTGTTCAAGATTCCCATATCTGCCACTGATATGTGCCCATGCATGCTTACTAAGGCATATTCAATTGATTTAGATGAGCGATTTTTGTCTGGCCCTGGAATGATTAAAAAAAAATACTAACTCCAGTGACGTAGCATCTTTTTTTGAAAGAGGAGGTCAGCCAGAAAAAAATCATTTACCCGAAAAAACTTGACAAGCCAAGAAAAAAAAAGTCCAAGCCCGAAAAAAATCCTGTTTCGGGGAGAGGGGTCCAACTTCGATCAGTCCTATTTTTTTTCCAGATATATTACATTACCCATAGTGGATTATACTTCAACAAAAAGTGGGGGTGGGGGTGGGGGGCTGTACAGTTTCAATGAACATTACATTTTCTATAGTAAAGTTATTTCTGGGAAAAGAGGGGGGGGGTTGATATTATGTGCCTGTAATTTGTCCTAATCAATCAGGACCCCCCCCCCCCTTCTTACCAGTCATTAAAACACGGTCGTCAACATTCATTATATACTAGATATACAGCTTCGAGATAATGTAAATGTTTTTTATCATCAGGTAATGAACTTTTGGAATCAACATGATAAAGAGTTAACACAATATAAAGATATTTTTAAATCACATAAGAAAGAGTTGACATAACGTAATTATATATCCACATCACGGAATGGAGTTTTGACATAATGTAATAAAGTATTGATATAATATAAAGATATGTTCACATTATGTTATACACTTTTTACACCACGTAATAAAGCACTGACATAAAGGTACGATGTGTTCACCTCACATCATGATGCCCTCGCCGTAAGATAAAGATACATATATCACGTAATAATGCTTTGATATAATAGAAATATACACTCTTAAAAAGGAATGGGCTTTTGACTTCATGCGATGATAAGTTTAATTATAAAACACAATTTACTTGACGTAATGCAATTTTGACCTCACATATTTAAGAAATGAAATGATGTACAGAAAAATTCATATCATGCAATAAAGTTTTAACACAATGTAAACACATTATCACTTCACATAATGAATTTTTTACTTCAAGTTATGAAGTGCTGACATAATGAAAGGATGTATTTACTTCATGTAATGCAGCATTGACATGATGTTAAGATATATTTACATCATCTCATAAAAAATGGACATAACGTAAAGATATGTTCACATCACGTAATGATAAATTGATATAATAAATGCATAGTTGTATGCTATAAGGCAGTGATGGCGTTCCATACCATTTACTGGAACTTTGCATTTGCAAGTTATTTAAAAACCTGATATCTACAGTGTAAGTTGTTAATATATTTTTTTTTATGTTAAATCACTTGCTCATCATCCCAATAACTTGCATGTTAAATGCTGTAGATGCTAACCTTAGCATTTTTGTTTACTTTTAAATTCCATGTGTTCCGAGTATGTACATCCATTTCATATCATGTTTTGTCATTCTTAAGATTTTTCTAATACATATATAATCTTTTTAGATCACTAAGTTTAGTTTTATTATTGTATGAATGTTATCTACATGTATATGGAAGGGAATTCACCGCCAAAAGTCTATGTATCTTGCTTTTATTCTTATTCTGCCTACTTCTTTATGCTTTGTTATTATTGTAATTATATGTCACTTTATTGTTTTCATATTCGTCTTTATTACATTTCACTTTATAAATTTATCCTATAATTATTTTGACCTTACTTTATTTGCTTTATTTTGTAAATTCATTTTACTTTCTTTTAAATTGATACAATTTCTAAAATGATTATAACTATTACGAACGTTAACTCAATCACGCAAACAATGAAGCATATTCAATGAAGACGAAACAAGTTGTCCGAATTTAGTGCCGCATTATAACGCTAGGTGGCAGGGTGTTTTTAAGAGTGTTGGTAAACTTAGGTAAGCAAACCCGGGCCGGGGTTATTCGAGTTTTTTTTTTTCAATTTTCTGCCTTAATACTTTATTAATCAAACTTAAAGTTTTAAAAGACTGATGTTTGTTAAAGGTCCAGGTATGTACCCGATACATGCCTTCCCTCGTAAGTCTGCATGATGGTAATTTCCCCTGGAAATACCACTACATAGTGATGCTTATCCTTGACAAGACTTACAGTGGGACTTCCCCGGGGAAGTTTCAATATAGTTTTCCATGAGAAATCTCGCTATATATGGCAATTCTCCCCCATTCCTAAGGATGCAACCCCTACCCCGAATAGTTTTTTAAATCGTAAAACAATGTTTATATATATACTAACGTTTTCAGTTTTTGAAGAAAAGTTATCCGTTCTATCAGGGACCTAAATACTAGTATATAGGTCCCTGGTTCTATATGAATAAATATTTAAATAATATCATTTTAATAGAGTTTTATAATTAAATCATTTTAACCATTTAGTTAAACATATTAATCTTCACGAGTACATATGGATAATGACTTTTGTTTCTCTCTCTCTCTCTCTCTCTCTCACTCCCCCCCCCCCCCCCTTTGGATGCAGTCGCCCGCGTGGCACTGTGGTTACGTCTGCTCTATAAAGAGTCACGAAGTACAGTAATAAGGAGTCGACCAATACGTCGTGGGTTCGAATCCCACTATAGGATATGGAGTTCGGTCCTTCGGATAGATCTAGACCGTATTATCTGAGGTCCCGTGTCGCAGTTGGTGCTGGCACGAAAAAAGATCCCCCACTGCTCAATGGCTAGAAGTGCCGAGTATATAGGACAAATTTGCAGCTCTCCAACGGCAAGAGGTGGCTTCTCCATTTGAGTGAAAAATTCTCGAAATTAAGGAAATTATGCAATGTACAATCACACCACCAAAGTCTCAATAGAGCTATATATACTTGACTTCCGGGTGGACGACCTCCTACTTTTCACAGGCATAAGTTTCATCGGTAAAGGGGAGGGTGGCCATGAAACATTTACCTAAACGTGTTTTTACTACTGGAAAAGTTCAGCGAAAGGCTTGTTGCCCCCATCCCTTACACTTTTTGTTGCAGTACTAATAGTCAATTTATATATTAAAATTCTTGTACTTAATGGCATATGAGTAAAATTTACTACTGAAAAAAGTTGACGACCCCCCCCCCCCCCCTTTATTACCACCAAATAGAATTTTTTTTTAAGATTTTTTTTAGCTCTCCTGGTTGATGACAAACACGATGCGTACTAAAGATATTTCTTTCTTTATTGGAAAGTGCTATTTTAATATAAAATATTAACGCAGAAAAACAGACCAGGGTGTTTCTAGTATGCCTGGGTGCATATAGTCTGCGCGAGAGACATAGGGGGGGGGGGGGGTAGGACCCTTGGAATTAACAAGGTATACTAAAACAAGGAAAAAAAGTATATATCCCCCCCCCCATGTTCCCATGAAATAGAATTTTGATTGTGAGCAAGTCTAGGTTTTTTTCTTCTTTTTATGCTTGTCAAGAAATTTCTGGGATTGGATTTTTTTTTAACTGGGTTGCCCCCCCCCCCCCCCCCAAAAATATTCTGGATCCGCCCTGCCTAAAAATAACGCTCCTCACTCCTTTGCAAAGCCCTGTCCCTAGAATCACGCGCATCAGCAGTTACTATCTGTCGTGAAATAAAGTTCAGTTCAGTGGAAGGTTCTGAAAAACAACCCAATTTATAAGGGTGATCTAGTTTCAAAATCTTTAACATTTTTATTACAATTAAACTGTAATTCAAATATCCAACAAATAAGTTTAGTAGAGTTATATATATCTAACAAATAACTTTAGTAGAGTTATATTTTTCAGGCGAGAGAACAGTGACGTAGCATCTTTTTTAAAGTGGGGAGGGGGGCAACAAGAGAATAAATATTCAAGCTACCCAGCTGAAAACAACTTGACAAGCGCAAAATATTAAACCCCAAGAAATTGTCCAAACTTGAAAATACATAGAGGGTACCGGATATCGTGTGGAAACGAAAGCTTTCCAATGATAGACAGAAAGACATTGAACATTCCTGCGTAGCTTTAGCCCCCCAACCCCTCCACTTTCCATGGACACGATGCAGTAAAGGTATAAAAAAAGTGGTGGTATTTGGAAAAAACTTTGGCACTGGAGTTCGAACCTTCAACCCACCCCCACCCCCCCCCTTTCCCAGTAAATTGTTTTTTTTGTTTTGTAAATTGTAATTTTTTTTTTTTTTTTTTTTTTGCTTGTCAGGTTTTTTTTTTTGAAGGTCTAAAAAATTTCTTGTATACTTACCCCCCCCCCACTTTCAATTACTTCCGACGCCAATTAAATCCTATTTCGGGGGCGGGGTGGGTTTTGAGTTAGATTCAACTTCTTCTATAAAATCAAATTTAAATTTTCTTCCTACTATACGTACTACATTAACTTATTTGACCCTTACTCTTACAAAAAGTGGGTCGGCCTTTGAATGAACATAGTGTAGTATAAAGTAATGTCTGAAAAAAGAAGCCGCTTTTTCTGTGTGCCCAGAAAAAATAAATATGGAGTTTCCATCATTGGATCGTGAGATCGGATCCGGCCTTCAGAAGTTCGATTGATAAAGTATTAAGGCGTATTCAAGAATCTCAAATAACCCGACCCGGGTTTTCTTACCTAGTTTTACCAACACTCGTAGCGAACACTACGCCACCTAGCGTTATAATGCCGCACTAAATTTTGACGGTTTGACAACTTCCATTCGTCTTCATTGAATATGCTTCATTGTTAACGTGATTGAAATAACATTCGTAGTAGAGATAATGCTAATAATTTATCAAAGAAACTGTTTAAGTTTAAATGAAAGTAGAATGAATTTACAAGAATAAATCAACATAGAAGTAAGGGCAAAATGAAGAAGATTAAAGGCAAAGTGAAATGTAATAAAGACGTATATGAAAACAATGAAGTGACATATAATTACAGTAAAAATAAAGCATAAAGAAGTAGGCAGAATAAGAATAAAAGCAAGATACATAGACTTTTGGCGGTAATTCCCTTCCATACATGTACTTGCTCTAATCATAAATACAGCTGTTTGTTTATTTTTTCTACGAGATGCCATACCTGCTTTTAATTTTTCATATTTTTTTTTTATCCATAGTATCTTTCTGCTACATTAAATAAAATATCATTGAGGAACACGAAGAAAAGGGCTGCGCATCTCAGCATATTCAATGTCAAGCAGCATATTCAAGGTCAAGCAGGTAAATACATTGGTAAATTGCTCAAAAAAAAGATGGCAAAAAGTCACCAGCCCCCAATTTACATGTACTTCCACAGAATCTGTAGCTAGCTGCGGTGAAACTATATATACGTGTGTCTTAATATGTTAAATGCTGTAAATGCTATTCTTTGCATTTTCGTAAACTTTGTAAATCTTCAAATTCCATGTGCTCGAACTACGATACCATTATGTATGTTTCATATCATATGATTATTTTGTCGTCTATAAATTTGATCTATTCATATAATTATATGTTTTTTTATGCAATTCACTTAACTAGATGACACAGAGAATTTTTTTCATTGTGTAAAATGATATCTTCATGCTTTAGTCATGTTAGTCATAAGTATACCCTGTTTGTATATTTTTTCTCCTTTTTTGTATATTCTTTCTACGAAGAGCCATACCTGTTATTAATTTTTCATATTTTGTTTGTGACAGCTTTTTACCATATCCTTAGTATCTTGCTGCTAAATGAAAGAATCATTGTGGACGAGCAGAGAAAAGGGCACCTCAACATGTTCAAGGTCAAGCAGGTAAACATAGTGGTAAAATGCTTCAAAAAAAAAGATGGCGAAAAAATCATTAGTCCCCAATTTACATGTATAACAACATAAGCTTCAAAATCTGTAGCTCGCTGACCTGAAATTATAGATAATTATCTGTCTTTATTACCCAGACTTGAAAAAATGGCATATCTTTTGTGGTCTTCTGTAAATTTTTTAATTAAGCAAAATTGAGCTGTGTTTCCTCTAGGTCAATTGATAATTTTACAATCAACTCAGATTTTGTGAACTATTTAATATATGCAATTGCATAAATCCGGAAGCACACATAGAATA